>NC_044032.1:656522507-656534407 GCF_901765095.1 Microcaecilia unicolor
TAGGGAACTAAAGTTACTTAAACAGAACAGAGTTTTGCTGCGGGGTTCATGCTGGCAGCAGAAGATTGTTTCGTAAGGCACAGATAGGAGAGAGAGCTTAAGTCTTGGATCCCCAGAGAGGCAGGGTGGGGTGGGAGGAGTTAGGACACAGCAATGTGGTGATGCTGGGAACACAGGTGAGCCCAAGGAATATGTGCTGGAGTTTTGCAGAGATCCTGTGCCCCCTTCCACTTTTGAAAGTCTCAAGTGGGATTAAGCTGCATTCCAGACATTTATAGTTCTCCCAAAAGTAGTGAAAGCGGCCCATGTTGAGGACTAAAAGAATTTGAGTCTGAGAACTGAATGAACGTGATTCTATTTGAACTGAAGGAAGCATCATGTTCACTTTAATTATATTTTTCATTGCACCGGATATACAAGCAAATAACAGCACTGAGAAGACCATCATCAAAGAACCTACAACCCTGAGAATAAGTAGTATATATGAATGTTTGTGGAGCCTGTAGGGGCTAGCTAATAACAGTGATAGGTGGTAGGGAGGGTTGTAGTGCGATGATGTAAGGTGCACATTATCACCAATTGCTGAGAAAAGCTGGTGTAGTGTATGAGAACTGAGCACTATGCACATTTATAGATATTTATATGGTATACAAAAAAAAAAGATTAAGAGCAAATGAAAAACATTTTTAAAAAGAATGAAAATAATAAGGTTTCTTTAATCTGACTGTACTTTAGTAATTTCAGAAACCGGAAATATCAGTTAACCCAGAGCTGAATATTAAATTTTAACTGCCAGAGCCGCAACCATTCTTCTAACGTTTGGAGATCCCTTCTCATTATTTCTACTCTCTCCAGGTTATTCACTCTATTGGCTATTTTCATGTCATCTGTATAAAGGCAAACCTTTCCTTCCAACCCTTCAGCAATATTTCCCACATATATATAAAACAGAATCGGCCCTAGCACCGACCCCTGAGGAACTCCACTACTCACCTTGCTTTCCTCCGAGCGGATTCCATTTATCAACACCCTCTGCCACCTGTCGGTCAACCAGTTTCCAATCCAGTTCACCACTTTCGGTCCTAAGTTCAGCCCTTTCAGCTTATTTATGAGTCTTCTGTGGGGAACTGTATCAAAGGCTTTGCTGAAATCCAAGTAGATTACATCTAGCGCACGTTCTTCATCCAGTTCTTTGGTCACCCAGTCAAAGAAGTCATTAAGATTTGTTTGGCAGGATTTTCCTTTGGTAAGCCATGTTGCCTCAGGTCCTGTAACCCGTTGGCTTCTAGAAAGTTAACTGTCCTTTCTTTCAGCAGCGACTCCATTATTTTTCCTACCACCGACGTGAGACTTACCGGTCTGCAGTTTCCCACTTCTTCCCTGTCTCTTGTGAAGAGGGACCACATCCGCTCATCTCCAGTCTCGTGGAACCTCTCCCATCTCTAAAGATCTATTAAATAAATCTTTAAGAGGTCCCGCAAGGACCTCTCTGAGCTCCTTCAGTATCCTGGGATGTATCCCATTTGGCCCCATAGCTTTGTCCACCTTCAGATTCTCAAGCTGTTTATAAACTCTTTTTTTCCGTAAACGGCGCAGTATCCACTCCATTCCCAGATGTTCCCTTGGCAACCGACCGCGGTCCTTCTCCAGGATTTTCCTCCGTGAACACCGAAGAGAAGTAATTAGCACGTTCGCTTTATCTTCATCACTCTCCACATAGCCATTCTCATTATCTTTCTTGCAATCCCATTCCTGTCTTTTCTCCAGTATATCTGAAAAAGGTCTTGTCACCTCTCTTTACATCTTTAGCTATTTTTTCTTCTGCTCGCTCTTTCGTTAGCTGTATTTCCCTCTTCACCTCTTGAGTTTAATCCGATAATCTTTTCTGTGATCCTCTCGTTGCATTCTTTTGTATTTCTTGAACATAGCCTCTTTTGCTCTTATTTTTTCAGCTACTTGTTTGGAGAACCATATAGGCTTCCTGCTTTTTGTTTACTTTCCTTGCATAAAGATCAGTTGCCTTATTTATAGCAGCCTTTAGCTTTGACCATTGATTTTCCACATCTCCTACGCCTACCCATTCCGACAGCTCCTTCTTCAGGTATTCCCCCATTTTATCAAAATCAGTACGTCTGAAATCCAGAGTTTTGTGCGTCAGCACTCCACCTTTGCCCCTTATATCAAACCATATGGTGTGATCACTATTACAGAGGTGTGCACCCATCCAGATATTGGAAACACTTCCACTACTCATGAGCGGTAGACCCAGCATCGACCCTTCCTTGGGGGTTTTGTCACCATTTGTTTGAACAAGGCACTTTGACAGGCATCCACAATCTCCCTACTTCTTTCCGATTCTGCAGACAGGACGTTCCAGTCCACATCAGACAAATTGAAATCTCCCAACAATAGCACCTCCCCTTTCATACCGATCTTTTGAATATCTCCTATCAGATCCTTGTCTAACTTCTCCGTTTGTGCTGGAGGTCTGTAGGTAAACACCCCCCTCCCCTCCCCCCCGTGGATACAGGTTCAGTCTTCTTTTTCCAGGACAATCCATAAAGCTTCTTCCTTTCCCCAGGTTCCCCACATTTCAGCAGCTTTGATATTGTCTCTCACATAGAGCGCCACTCCTCCACCTCTTCGGACCTCTCTATCCTTCCTAAAAAGATTATAGCCCGGTATGGTCACATCCCATTCATGGAAATCGTTGAACCTCGTCTCTGTAATAGCAGCAATATCCAAATTTTCGTTAAACATCAGGGCTTGCAAGTCTTGAACCTTTTTACTTAGACTGCGAGCATTTGTGCTCATTGCTTTCCATGTGCTTAGTGGGTTTAGGTGATTTTCTATATTTACATGACCTTTCCCTCTGCCATCATGTTTATTCTGGGAGTGACTTTCTGAATTCCCTTGTTTCCTTCTGTCACCCCCACCCTCTAGTTTAAAACCATTTCTAGTACAGGTAGATCTCTTACATCTTCTGTGGTAGAGTGGCACAAAGAATTCATTCAATCTCTCTGCTTTGGCCTTGTCCTCCTTGAGTGCCCCTTTTATTCCTTTGTGATCCAATGGCCCCACTAATTCTCTGATAGAATATCTGCTCCTGGTAGTCCTAAATGAGTTTTTGAGTTTCTCTTTTAGCCTTTATCAATGCTTTGCATCTAACTTGGCAATGCTTATGTTGCTCCTTGTGTTCTTCATTCAGATTATTTAAACAGTTTTATTGCCCTTAATGCATCCCAAGTGTTGGGCAAAATGTGGCTATGTTGTTCATTGATTTTTAATTCAAATATTGTACTTGCACTAATGAACGTCTGACTTATCAGCTTCTCAGACTGGTCCACTATCTTACCTCTACCTTGGCTTTTATGGATAAGGCTGCCTTGTATCCTTGGACCTTCCAGATAGTTGATCAGCTTGGGAATTCTGTGAGGATCTACCATTTGGGGATGCCTTAACCACTACCTAGAGAAGCCATGGATAAGCCTTTCTGGCTTCCATGATAATGGATGTGTTCACCACTGCTGCAAGGAAGAGGGCTACATTCCCAGTATATGGAAGTTTAGCTTTCTAGGACATTTATTGTCATTATCTTTCAAACTATAGGTCACAGGTTCAAAGCCCACTTGTACATGTTTGTAGCTCAAGTCATGAGGCAGTGCAACCCAGCCTCCAGGTCCTGCTTGAGAAATCTTCCTTTTTTTGGTCAACTTTATTATTTTTTTTAAAGAGAAGACTTACAGAAGGGCTAGGCCCAGCCTCGGTGGCTTCCTGAGTGCTTCCTTGGAGTGTCCAGCTATTTGAGGGTGGTAGAGGGTACCCTAAGGATTAGGGATGCTACTGAGGTAGTAAAGGGTCATGGATTTTGATATACTGCCTTTCTGTGGTACAACCTAAGTGGTTTCTTTTGTACCTGAGGAAGTGGAGGGTTAAATGGCCTGCCCAGAGTCACAAGTTGCTGCAGTGGGAATAATCAAGCCACTGCACTAACCAATAGGCTATTTCTCCACTTTAAGCCCTAGACCATTCACATGTCTTTGAAGCCATAGAAGAGTGGACCCTTGGTGGAAAAAGAAAGGCTAGAAATTTGGGGCTTCAGAGTTTTCAGCTGGCACCCTTAGAGGTGCACATGGATAGCAGACTTTGCCACTTTTACTATGGTGGGCTTGCCTTATCTCACTGGATCCTTCTGCTGTACTCCTGCAGTTCCCCTTTCAAAAGGAAGCTAGCAAGTTCAGTTTCTTCCCCTGGAGAAGCTGGATCCAATTCCCTTTCAGGAGTGCAGCTTAGACCAGTGTTCTAGTTATTTGGTCATACCCAAAAGGTGTCACCTTTGTGATTCATTTTAGAGATATTGATGCAAAGAATTCATTGTCTCTCTGCTATGGCATTGTCCTCATTCATTGCCCATTTTATTCCTTGATGATCCAACGGCCCCACACATTCCTTCCGTCTCTTCTCCTGGAATTCCTAAAAAAGTTATTACTATGAGTTCTTGTCTCTTAGGTTAGTTTCTCTTTTAGCCTTTATCAGTACTTTGAATCTAACTTGCCTGGGCTTATGTTGCTTCTTGTTTTCTTCATTTGAATCCTTTTTTTCATTATTTAAAACAGTTTTTTCCTTGTCATCAAGCAGATGAAGCCATTATGTATGGGTTGTGTCCATCAACCAGCAGGGGGAGATAGAGAGCACTCAACTTTTCACAGTGCCTCATGGTCAGCCAGCTCCACTGCCTCTTCAGTATTCTCTATCTCCCCAAGCAGGGTGGCTGCAGCTTCTTCGAGCTCCATCAAAAATCTGCCTGGGGGTGGCTCCTGGCTTGCCAGTTGTTAGCCGGGGTGTTAGAGGCTATAGCAGCTTCACTTTGAAGGCACATAGGTCAGCCCTTTCCCTACTTGCTTTTGTCTGTCCTTTCCCACTCAGTGGATGCAGGCACATTGGTTCGCTTTGCACTGCCTTTCCCACTCATCTGAGCCTCCGGAGTTCTTATTACCTCTGCTTTCCTCACAGCGTAAAAAAAAAAAATGGAACAGAAGTTTTCCTTTGATTCTTCTATGGGACCGGAGCTGTGATACTCGGTCCGGTGAGGTAAGAGTGTTTTCTAACTCCTCCGGGGTGGGCCCTTGATCGGGGCGTTTTTGGCATGAAACCACCATTTTGAATTTTCCCGCCGTTTTCGGCGATGGCTGCAGAGAATGTAAAGCGCTGTTCCCGATGTGGCAAGCGCAAATCAGCAGCGGGGCTCTGAAAATCGTGCTGTACAGGTGTAAGAGCCGGGCCGAGCATAGCGAGCGATGATTCTTCCCGCTCAGAGCTGGCAGCGGACGCCATTTTGAATTCTCCGCATGGCGCGGCCTCCGTAGAGACGGAGAGCCCTGAGCCCGGGGGGGGGGGGGGGGAGGACCTCGAATTGAGGATATTCAGGGAGCGGCTAGTCCCGGATGGGATCTGGGTGCCCAGGGCGAGTTTTTCTCCCCTGATATTGTGTTGTTATTGCATAAAGCATACATGCTGAAAAGAGCTCTCCCTCAAGGGTCGTCTGAGGCCCCTGCTATTGTCCCCCCCCCCCCCCCCCCCCCGGTGGATTCTGGCCTGGGACTGCCCGCTGAGGCTATTTTCCCTGATAATTGGCATAAAGAAAAGCGTAGAAGGGCTAATTCCCCTTCAGATTGTGATGCACCTCATCTCCCCCCCCCCCCCCCCCCCCGTGGTCGGGCTGTGAAGATTCGGAGAGTTCTGGCAGGCCTTCGTGGTCTGAGGAGCCAGAGTCAGGTGCAGAATTACCACAGGATCTGGATGACCCCTCCGCGGTGAGGATTTTCCACCGTGATGAGCTGCCAGCGCTTATTTCAGATGCCCTACAGGTCCTTTCTATTGAAGAGCCTGACAGTGGCACGGCCTCCTCTGTGAATCCTAGGATGGCTAGTACCAAAAAGCCTGCTCGAGCCTTTCCTTTGCATGACTCCATCCAAGAGCTTATTTCCGCTCAGTCGGCTGACCCCGAAGGACCTTTGAAAGTTTTCAGGGCTATGGGGTAATTATACCCTCTGCGTGAGGAGCATTTGGCTCGCTTTGCAATGCCTAAAGTAGATGCCCTAGTCACTGCGGTGACAGAGAACTACCCTCCCTGTGGAAGGAGGAGTTGCCCTGAAGGATATACAAGACCGTAGGCTGGAAGCAGCACTTAAACGGTCCTTTGAAATTGCAGGTCTTACTGTTCGGACGTCTGCATGCAGTTGTTATGCTGCTAGAGCCTGCCTGGCGTGGTTGCAACAGGCAATGGAACAGCCCGGAGCGGAGCCCTTCTCGGATGTGGCTCCGTGGCTGGAGTCGGCCTTGTCCTTTTTGGCTGATGCCCTTTATGATATTGTCAGAGCTTCGGCTAAACAAATGGCAGTAGCAGTGGCGGCGCGCCGTCTTATTTGGCTACGACATTGGGCAGCGGACATGGCCTCTAAATAAAGGTTGGTGAAGTTGCCCTTTCAAGGCCTTCTATTTGGTGAGGAGTTGGAAAAAAAAATTGTTAAAGGCCTGGGAGATCCTAAACCCCAGCGCTTGCCCGAAGATAGGCCAAGGCCTTCCTCCAAGGGCCAGGCTGTCCACTCCTCTTATAGACCTCGCTTCCTTGAAGCTGAAAGGTACCGCCCGGGACGTTCTGCTGGGTTCACTTCTCGTGCCCGTTTTTCAGCAGAGGAACTCCTTTCGCTTGGACAAGCGTTCCGCAGCCACCGGCTCTAGGCCTGGAGTTCAGGGGTGACCCTTTCAATGATGGTGCGCCAGCCCCCTCCTCGCTTCCTGTCATCGGAGGATGTCTTTCCCTCTTTGCCAAGGAGTGGGCCAATATTTCCTCAGATCAGTGGGTTCTGGACCTGATCAGAGATGGCTACAGAATAGAATTCAACGCCCTAGTGAGAGATGTGTTTGTGGAGTCCCGATGCGGTTCTGCTGCCAAACGGGCGGTGGTGGAGGAGACTTTGCAAGATCTGATTCAGTTAGGGGCCGTGTCCCCGGTACCTCCTGCCGAACACGGCTACGGCCGGTACTCCATCTACTTTGTGGTGCCGTGAAAAGGAGGGTCTTTTCGCCCTATTCTGGACTTAAAAGAATTAAACAAGTCCCTGAGAGTGCGGCATTTCCACATGGAAACCCTGCGCTCCGTCATTGCTGCGGTACAGCCAGGAGAGTTTCTCACGTCTCTGGATGTGAAAGAAGCTTACTTGCACATACCAATTTGGCCCCCGCACCAGACGTTTCTGAGGTTTGTGGTGTTGGGAAAACATTTCCAGTTCCTGGCCTTGCCTTTTGGCCTCGCCACAGCTCCCCGAACCTTTTCAAAGGTAATGGTGGTGGTAGCTGCTTTGCTCAGGCGAGAAGGTATCAGGGTTCACCTGTACCTAGACGACTGGCTTATCAGAGCAGACTCTGTAACAGAGAGCTATCAAGCTACAGAGTGGTCTCAGTACTTCAATCTCTAGGCTGGGTCGTCAATATGGCCAAAAGTCACCTGACTCCCTCGCAGTCTCTAGAATATTTGGGGGCCAGGTTCGACACAGACTCGGACTATCTATACCTACCCGAGCTAAGGCGGTGCAAGCTTCAGAATCAGGTCCATCTGCTCCTGAGGATGCCCCGCCCGCGAGCTTGGGACATTGTCCAGCTGCTGGGATCGATGACAGCCACATTGGAAGTGGTGCCCTGGGCGAGAGCGCACCTGAGACCTCTACAGTATTCCATACTTCAAAGATGGTCTCCAGTTTCTCAGGATTATCAATGCAGACTTTCTTGGCTCCCTGCGGCCCGACTCAGCATGGAGTGGTGGCTCTCAGACAGCATGCTGCGGCGAGGAATGCCGCTGGCACTCCCCGATTGGTGTCTAGTAATGACAGATGCCAGCCTGAAGGGCTGGGGCGCACATTGCAAGGGGAAGCATTCCCAGGGTCTATGGACACCCGAGGAATCGGAGTGGTCCATCAACCGCCTGGAGTTGAAAGCGGTGTTTCAGGCGCTTCTGGCCTTTCAAGTGACCCTGGAAGGATTGGCTGTCAGAGTGATGTCGGACAACACGACAGCAGTGGCCTACATAAATCGACAAGGCGGCACTCAGTGCAGAACACTGGCCGCGCAGGCCGAACAGATTTGCCACTGGGCCGAGCTGCATCTTCAGTTTCTGTCGGCAGCTCACATTGCAGGTCAGAGCAACATGCAAGCTGATTATCTAAGCAGGCATCAGATCGATCCAGCAGAATGGGAACTAGCAGACGAAGTATTCCTGCAGATATGTGCCAAATGGGGCAAGCCCGTGATGGATCTTATGGCGACAAGTTCAAATGCCAAAGTCCCGTGCTTCTTCAGCAGACGGAGAGATCCTCGCTCGGCAGGGTTGGATGCCTTGACTCAGCCCTGGCCTCCGGGCCTACTATATGTGTTCCCTTTGTGGCCCTTGATAGGGTGCGTGCTCCTGCGGATTTGGCTGCACCCAGGAGAAGTGGTCCTCATCGCCCCAGATTGGCCCAGGAGGCCTTGGTATGCGGACCTCCGACAGATGCTAGTGGAGGCTCCCCTTCCTTTACCTCTGGTACCGAACCTGTTGTCACAGGGCCCGGTAGCCATGGAGGACGCCTGCCGCTTTGGTCTTATGGCATGGCGATTGATAGGGCGCAATTGAGGGACAAAGGCTATTCAAACACAGTCATTTCCACTCTCCTGCAGGCCCGCAAGCGTTCCACTTCCGTGGCTTATGCCAGGATTTGGCGCCAGTTTGAGTCTTGGTGTGCTTCAAAAGCGATCACACCCATGCGGGCTCCTGTCTCGCCGATTCTGGACTTTTTGCAGGATGGTGTACAAATAGGCTTGGCCTATAATTTCCTGCGGGTGCATGTGGCAGCGTTAGCCTCCCTTCGTGGTAAGGTTGAAGGCATGTCTTTAGCTGCTCATCCAGATGTGGCACGGTTTCTTAGTGGGGTGCTTCGGCTCCGGCCTTCCGTGCGAGCACCCTGTCCAGCTTGGAACCTGGGGCTAGTTTTGAAGGCCCTGCAGGCTTCTCCTTTTGAGCTGCTTCGGCGAGCATCGGAGAAAGATTTGACACTAAAGGCCGTTTTTCTTGTGGCCATTACTTCGGCGAGACGGGTGTCAGAGCTCCAGGCGCTGTCCTGTAGAGACCCATTTCTGCAATTCTCAGAGTCCGGGGTCACGGTTCAGACCGTGCCTTCCTTCATGCCTATGGTGGTTTCAGCGTTTCACCTAAACCAGCCTATTTTCCTGCCCTCCTTTGATAAGGTGGAGTTTCCAGAATCTTTTGGGCAGTTGCACCTGTTGGATGTGCGCAGGACTCTGCTGCAGTATCTGCGAGTTACTATCTCTTTCAGGATCTATGATCATCTGTTTGTTTTGCTATCAGGTCCTCACAGAGGGTTTCCAGCATCTAAAGCCAGCCACTGTTGCCCGCTGGCTCAAAGAAACTATCTTTTCAGCTTATCTGCTTGCCGGCCAGTCTCCGCCTGTAGCCTTTAAGGCACATTCTACCAGAGCGATTTCTTCCTCTTGGGCTGAAACTGGAGCACTCTCTCGTCAAGAGATATGCAGTGCAGCAACATGGGCTTCTAAGCTCTCTCTTGCCAGACATTACAGGCTGGATGTGGCTGCTAGGAGTGATGTGCGTTTTGGAGCACAAGTGCTAGCGCGTGGTGTGACCTGTTCCCACCCTATATAGGGATTGCTTTGTTACATCCCATACGTAATGGCTTCATCTGCTTGATGACAAGGAAGGGAAAATTAGGTTCTTACCGTGGTAATTTTCTTTCCTTTAGTCATAGCAGATGAAGCCATGAGCCCTCCCTGTACGATTGTCTGTATGCTGTGAATTTGTTTCAGGTTCTTCTGTTGTTTCCTGAAGTTCCTTCCTTGGGAGAAAGTTGGAAAACAGTCTTCAGGATTCATGTTCACTTATAGGAGGATGAGTCCATTCCCTCCAGTTTGTTTTGGAGGATGAGTTTATTCCCTCCAGGAGGTTGTGTGTATCCCCTCTAGTTATACAGTAAGGAGGACGAGTTTATTCCCTCCAGGAGGATGTGTTCATTCCCTCCTTTTGAGTTCATGCCCTTATTAAGGGGCCATCGTTTGCTGTGAGGAAAGTTCATGTTATTCCCATTGCGGTTTGCCATACTGCTTTGGAAGCTTCAAATACTGAAGAGGCAGTGGAGCTGGCTGGCCATGAGGCACTGTGAAAAGTTGAGTGCTCTCTATCTCCCCCTGCTGGTTGATGGACACAACCCATACGTAATGGATTCATCTGTTATGACTAAAGGAAAGAAAATTACCAAGGTAAGAACCTAATTTTCCCATTGCCCTTTATATGCGGGTTCATGCAGATACTACCCTTGATGGGGTGTTATTGGGTACCCGACACTTAGCATACATTCTAAAAGGACTAGGTCTCAGCACAGTGAGTGAAGTGTCAGAAGCAAATGTGTTCCTTCTTATCCTTAGATCCAAGTTCACCACACCCTAAATAATAGAACTAACTCCACAACCAAGTATTATAAAAATAGTGTGCATTTATTTACAATAGCAGCAAAGATAATGTGCAAAGAAGGCAAGAATAAAGACACAGGAAGTCTTATCATAGAAACAGCTCAAATGCACCTAAATCCCTAAGCTAGACTTCACTTCAGTGGCTCCCGATCAGGTACCGCATACAGTTCAAGCTTCTTCTACTAACCTACAAATGCACTCGATCTGCAGCCCCTCACTACCTCTCTACCCTCATCTCCCCTTACACTCCTACCTGTAACCTCCGCTCACAAGATAAATCCCTCTCCTCAGAACCCTTCTCCACCACCGCCAACTCCAGCCTCCGCCCTTTCTGCCTCGCCTCACCCTATGCTTGGAATAATCTCCCGGAGCCCATATGCCAAGCCCCCTCCCTGCCCATCTTCAAATTCTTGCTCAAAGCCCACCTCTTCAATGTCGCTTTCGGCACCTAACCATTACACCTTCATTCAGGAAATCTAGATTTTCCCAATTTGTTTGACTGCACTTTTTGTCCTTTAGATTGTAAGCTCCTTGAGCAGGGACCGTCCTTCTTTGTTAAATTGTACAGCGCTGCGAAACCCTGGTAGCGCTTTAGAAATGTTTAGTAGTAGTAGACGCCTAAGTAAGAGTCGCACTGAGCCCATAGCACTTACACAAGGCACACATATACAGCCTGATACAAATTTCCAGTATGTGGCAGCATGTTCTCAGATGTTCTGCACAGTCTGCTCCTTGGATGAAATGTTAACACATCAGTCTTTTGCCTCAGATAAGAGCCCCACTTTTTTTTTTTTTTTTTTTTTACAGAAATGAGTTGCAGCGGTATTAATGGACATACATTTTGGCTTGGGGGTATGCACACACATAGTAACATAGTAACATAGTAGATGACAGCAGAAAAAGACCTGCATGGTCCATCTAGTCTGCCCAAGACAAACTCATATGTGTATACCTTACCTTGAATTTGTACCTGTCCTTTTCAGGACACAGACCATATAAGTCTGCCCAGCAGTATTTCCCACCTCCCAACCACCAGTCCCGCCTCCCATCAGCGGCTCTGGTACAGATCGTATAAGTCTGCCCTCCCCTATCCTCGCCTCCCAACCACCACCCCCTCTTCCCCCCAACTGCTCCGCCACCCAATTTCAGCTAAGCTTCTGAGGATCCATTCCTTCTGCACAGGATTCCTCTATGCATATCCCACGCATGTTTGAACTCCGTTACCGGTTTCATCTCCACCACCTCCCGCGGGAGGGCATTCCAAGCGTCCACCACCCTCTCCGTGAAAAAATACTTCCTGACATCTTTCCTGAGTCTGCCCCCCTTCAATCTCATTTCATGTCCTCTCATTCTACCGCCTTCCCATC
>NC_044032.1:656534507-656607048 GCF_901765095.1 Microcaecilia unicolor
AGCCTACTCCTTGATACGCTGTCCTCACTTGGATTTCAGGGCTCTTTTCATTCCTGGTTTTCTTCTCTCTCCCAGAGTACCTTTAGTGTATACTCTAGTGGATCCTCCTCTACTTCTATCCCACTGTCAGTTGGTGTACCTCAGTGACCTCTTCTTTTCTCCATCTATACTTCTTCCCTTGGCACTCTGATCTCATCCCATGCTTTTCAGTATCATCTTTACGCTGATGACTCCCAGATCTACCTCTCCACACCAGAAATCTCAGCCGAAATCCAGGCCAAAGTATTAGCCTGCCTGTCTGACATTGCTGCCTGGATGTCTCCGCGCCATCTGAAACTAAACATGACCAAGACTGAGCTTCTCATCTTTCCCCCTAAACCAACCTCTCCTCCTCCCCCATTCTCTATTTCTGTGGATAACACTCTCATCTTTCCTGTCTCAACTCGTAACCTGGGGGTCATCTTCGACTCCTCCCTCTCCTCTGCACATATTCAACAGACTGCTAAAACCTGCCGTTTATAATATCACCAAAATTTGCCCTTTCTTTTCTGAGCACACTTCCAGAACCCTCATCCACGCTCTTATCAGCTCTCGCTTAGACTATTGCAACTTGCTTCTCACAGGTCTCCCACTTAGCCATCTCTCTCCTCTTCAATCTGTTCAGAATTCTGCCACACGACTAATATTCCGCCAGTATCGTTATGCTCATATTAGCCCTGTCCTCAAGTCACTTCACTGGCTTCCTATCCGTTTCCTCATACAGTTCAAACTCCTCTTATTGACCTATAAGTGCATTCACTCTGCAGCTCCTCAGTACCTCTTCACTCTTATCTCTCCCTACATTCCTCCCCGGGAACTCCGTTCACTGGGTAAATCTCTTTTATCTGCACCCTTCTCCTCCACTGCTAACTCCAGACTCCATTCCTTTTACCTTGCTGCACCATATGCTTTGAATAGACTTCCTTAGCCGGTACGTCAAGCTCCATCTCTGGCCGTCTTCAAATCTAAGCTAAAATCCCACCTTTTTGATGCTGCTTTTAACTCCTAACCCTTATTCACTTGTTCAGAACCCTTATTTTATCATCCTCACTTTAATATTCTCTTATTTCTTGTTTGTCCTGTTGTCTGTCCTAATTAGATTGTAAGCTCTGTCGAGCAGGGACTGTCTCTTCATGTTCAAGTGTACAGCGCTGCGTACGTCTAGTAGTGCTTTAGAAATAAGTAGTTGTAGTAGTAGTAATAGTATAGGGGAGATATGGTGCAGGTGTTTAAATACTTATAAGGCATTAATATTCAAATATTTATCGGAGATAAGGAAGTGGTAACACCAGAGGGCAACTTAGGAGTAACATCACAAAATACTTTTTCACGGAGAGTGTTACGTATGGCTGGAGTGCCCTCCTGGTGAAGGTGGTGGAGACAAAAACAGTGACAGAATTTAAAAATGCAGAGGATCCTTATGTAGAAAAGGGCTGGAATCAATGATCTCATGGCTATTGAAGTGTCATGGCAAGAGTGTGCTTCAAAGGCAACTGCATCGGTTGGGAAGTAAGGCCAGTGCTGGGCAGACTTTTACAATCTGTGTCCTGAAAATGGCAAAGACAGATCAGAATAGAAGATTCAAATTTGTGTTGTGTTTTGGGGTGGAGAGGTTTATGCTCCTCAGTGGGATGCAAGGAGTTGTTTGGCAGGTAGGATGGACCATATAGATCTTCATAGGAGCAGGCTTTGGGTGCTGTGGGTGCTTGAGCACCCCCAATATTCAGAAAACTCCTTGTATATGCCTGGGGGGGGGGGGGGCTTATTTCCATTTGGCTTAGCACCCCCAATAATTTTGTATAGTTGGCTCCCATGTAGATTTTTATCTGCCATCAGTCATTTATTTTGACATTTGAGATGCCTTGTCTAAAAAATAACATACAAAGCAGACAGAGATGTAAAAAAAAAAAAGGCAAAAAAGATTGAAATGTGGGTGGCTAGTTAAAAGCAAATATATAGAACTAAGTTTTAGATTATACACAGAGGATACATTTCCATTATCTTTAGGGAGGAGATCCCAAAGATGAGAGGATCACATTTTAATGTGAATCATTACCAGTGCAAGTTTGTCATTTTTGCTCTTCTAATTAAGAGATGTGAGAAATGGTGGATGACAGAAGCATTCTCCGAGGACAAGCAGGCTGCTTGTTCTCACAACTGGGTTGACGTCTACGGCAGCCCCCACCAACTGGAAGAAAACTTCGCGGGCGGTCCCGCACGCAGGGCACATCCACCGCGCATGTGCGGCCGTCTTCCTGCCCGTGCGCGACCGTTCCCGCTCAGTTTTTTTCTATTCCGCGCTGGAGAGACGTGTTATCGCCTCTCTGTCAGCCCCAGAAACCGGATCGCGGCCTAGCCGCGGGTTTTTTCACCTTCACGTACACGTTCACGTATCTCCTTTTGATTGTTTAAAAAAAAAAACGAACTGTGTCCTCGTCGTTCTTAGCCGCGAGGGCGCTTCGTTGCGGCCTTGTGGCTGCGCGTTCGTTTTATTTTTCGGGTGTGCTTTTTCACCGCCACCATCGACTACTTTGACTTCGCCGACGCGATTTTTCCGTCGATGACCTCGAAGGTCCTGAGCGGATTCAAGAAGTGTGGTCGGTGCGGCCGGCAGATCTCGCAAACCGATACCCACGCTTGGTGCCTCCAGTGCCTCGGCCCGGAGCATAATACCAAGACGTGCACCTTGTATCTCGGCTTAAGGAAGCGGACACAGGTGTCGAGGCAAGTTCTTTGGGACCATCTTTTCGGAACTTGTGCCGGCCCTTCGACGTTGACCTCGACGGCATCGGTGTCGACGGCCGAATCTTCGGTATCGATGTCGACAAAATCGGCGCCGACTCTGGCATTGACCCCAGGAGTACAGGTACCGTTGGCCCGCCGTCGACGGCCCCGGCCACTCCCTCTACCCAGGGCCATCGGGACCGAACCCTGTCGGATCCGATTCGAGGCCGGGAGGGTTCTACCTCCTCCTCATCTCTGCCGCCGAGCGCCGATGACGGGCACCGAAAGAAGACCAAGAAGCACCGTCATCAGTCGCCCACGGCGCACGGAACTGCCAGCTGCGGCACCTCGAGGGAGGACTCGACGCCGAGGAAGCGGCAGTGCCGAGAGGAGCGTTCCCCCTCGGTTGAAGAGGTGTCGCTGCGCCAGTCCGCGGGTGTTTCGGTACCGTCTCCTGGACCCGAGCAGCTTCTGGCACCGACACCCACACCGCCCCCCCTGACTTTCCCGACAGCGGGCCTGGACGAGTGGCTCCGAGCCATCCTTCCGGGGATTCTGGAAGGGCTGATGTGACAGGCTCTGCCGGCACCGGGGGTGCTTGCGCCCCCCGGCGCCGTTGATGGAGGCGCCGGTGTGCTCTATCTAGCCGGATGCCGAGGCCTTCGACGCCGCTTGCGGCGCCGGTGTCGACCGCCACGCAGGTGGAGTCGCCGTCGATGGAGGGAGCTTCATCCCCGCCGGCGCGGTAGTCCACCGCTCGACGCCATCACCGAGGACGTGGTTCCTTGCAGTCGAGACGGGCCCAGCTGAGGTCTGAGCTGCAAGAGCTCATGTCCGACACCGAGGAAGAGGCCTCGTGGGGGGAGGAGGAGGACCCTAGATATTTCTCCTCAGAGGAGTCTGTGGGCCTTCCCTCCGACCCCACTCCTTCACCGGAGAGGAAGCTTTCGCCCCCTGAGACCCTCTCCTTTGCCTCCTTCGTCAGGGATAAGTCTATTTGCATTCCCTTTCCCGTGGTCTCTGTGGATGAGTCGAGGGCTGAGATCAGTGGTGTGCTGGTAAATGTTTAACAGGCTCTCTCCCCGGTCCCCCTCTGGGCCCCCCCCCCCCCCCCCCCCCCCCCAAATTGCAGAGCTGGCTATAGCCGGGGAGAGAGCCTGGGGGGGCAATGCATTACTCCAGGGAAAAAAAATGTAATGATCCCAGGTTCCAATCTAATTAATGTTTAATGTGCGATAAAATGCCATAAATAAGTAAATATAAACTTTTAATGTTGTGCACCTGGTTCTCAAAGTGAACATATTCCAAACACTATAATGAAAATAAAATGATTTTTTTCTACCTTTGTTGTCTGGTGACTGTTTTCCTGATCATGCTGGTCCAGTATCCGATTCTGCTGCTATCTGTCCTAACTCCATTTCCAGGGCTTCCTTTCCATTTCTTTCTTTCCTTTCCTCCTTTCTTCTTCATTTCTGGTCCTCAGCTCCTGTCTATTTTCTTCATCCATGTGCAGTTTTTCTCCTCTCCCTTTTCCCTCATCTCATCTCCTTCCTCACTCTTCCCTCCCCTGAGTCCTTATATAATTCACAGAGCAGGATTTTAGCAACTAGAAACCAGTTAGACACAAAACCTGGGGCACCAAAATCTCCCTTTGTAGGACTCCGCATCTTTCTCCCTCTCTTCAGTAGAGTCCCCCAAAGTGCCTTTCCTCAGGCCAGGTCTGCTCAGGCTCCTGACTTTGCAGTGCCCCAGGTTAGAAAGCTGCAGCAGTGTTTGCAGAGAAAGGACAGGAAATTGGGGGAATCTCCTACCAAAGCAGTAGCTCCTGCAGGCAGTTTGCTCTCTGTTTCTCCTGTTTGCAGGATTAGAAGCTCTTTCTCTGGCTATTGGGGCGGAACTTTCTCTCTTAAAATGTTGGGAGAACCGGAAAAGAGCTGAATCAGACCTTGACCTGACTCAGGTTAAGCAAAAAGGAACAGAAAACTTACAGCAATTTTTTTTTCAGTGGTGCCGGCCAGCAGGCAGAGTAAGAAAAAGCACGTTGCTTCAGCCAATCCTGGGGCTTTTCTTCAGCCTGTCCCAGGGGCGGGACAGGCTGAAGTAAAGTCCACAGGATTGGCTGAAGCAACGTGCTTTTTCTTACTCTGCCTGCCGGCCCGGCACCACTGAAAAACAAAATCGCTGTAAGAAGAGGAGCTGCATCAGGAGTAGGGGGGAGGTGGTGAGACATGCAGATCGAGCCACAGGGAAGGACGGAGCGGAGGACATCAAGAAGAGGCACAGCAACTCGGCAAGCCTAAATTTTGCAAAATTCTTAAAAAAACTAACAACCGGCTCTTGCGAACCGGTGCAAGCCGGCTCCAGCACACCACTGGCTGAGATGCTCGAGGTCCTCGACTATCCATCACCACCTAGAGAGTCTTCCACGGTGCCGTTGCACAATGTCCTCAAAGAGACACTGCTTCGGAACTGGCTGAAGCCATTATATAACCCCACCATCCCCAAGAAAGCGGAGTCCCAATACAGGATCCACTCTGACCCAGAGTTGATGCGGCCTCAATTGCCTCATGACTCGGCGGTCGTGGACTCTGCTCTCAAGAGGGCACGGAGTTCGAGGGATACCGCCTCGGCGCCCCCGGGGCGGGAGTCTCACACTCTGGACTCGTTTGGGAGGAAGGCCTACCAATCTTCCATGCTCGTGACCCGCATCCAATCATACCAGCTCTACACGAGCATCCACATGCGGAACAATGTAAGGCAACTGGCGGACCTGGTCGACAAGCTCCCCCCGGAGCAGTCCAGGCCTTTTCAGGAGGTGGTCAGGCAGCTGAAGGCGTGCAGAAAGTTCCTGTCCAGGGGTATCTATGACACGTGATGTGGCATCCCGAGCTGCGGCCCAAGGTATAGTGATGCGCAGACTCTCCTGGCTGCGTGCCTCTGACCTGGACAACCACACCCAGCAACGACTGGCGGATGTCCCTTGCCGGGGGGATAACATTTTCGGCGAGAAGGTCGAGCAGTTGGTGGACCAACTACACCAGCGGGAAAAAGCTCTCGACAAGCTCTCCCACCGGGCGCCTTCAGCATCCACCTCTGCAGGTGGATGTTTTTCCTGGGCCCGGCAGGCTGCTCCCTACGCCTACAACAAACGTAGGTACACCCAGCCGGCCCGAAGGCCTCCTCAGGCACAGGGACATTCCCAGTGCGCTTGTTCCCGTCAACAGCGTGCACCTAAGCAGCCCCCTGCGCCTCCACAGCAAAAGCCGGGGACGGGCTTTTGACTGGATCCATGGGAACATAGCCGCCATCAAAGTATCCGTGCCGTACGGCCTGCCGGTCGGGGGGGAGGTTGAAAGTTTTTCACCAAAGTGGCCTCTGATAACCTCCGACCAGTGGGTTCTCCAAATAGTGTGGTGCGGATACACCCTGAATTTGTCCTCCACTCCACCAAATTGCCCTCCGGGACCTCAATCTTTCAGCTCCCATCACAGGCAGTTACTTGCAGAGGAACTCCCCACCCTTCTCAGCGCCAATGCGGTCGAGCCCGTGCCACCCGGGCAGGAAGGGCAGGGATTCTATTCCAGGTACTTCCTTGTGGAAAAGAAAACAGGGGGGATGCGCCCCATCCTAGACCTGAGAGGCCTGAACAAATACCTGGTCAAAGAGAAGTTCAGGATGCTTTCCTTGGGCACCCTTCTACCCATGATACAGAAAAACGATTGGCTATGCTCCCTGGATTTAAAGGACGCTTACACTCACATCCCGATACTGCCAGCTCACAGACAGTATCTCAGATTCCGTCTGGGGACACGGCACTTTCAGTATTGTATGCTGCCCTTTGGGCTTGCCTCTGCACCACGGTTGTTCACGAAGTATCTTGTGGTGGTGGCGGCTTACCTATGCAAGCTGGGAGTGTACGTGTTCCCGTACCTCGACGATTGACTGGTCAAGAACACCTCAGAGGCAAGAGCTCTTCGGTCCATGCAGTGCACTATCCACCTTCTGGAGCTGCTGGGGTTTGTGCTAAATTACCCGACGTCCCATCTCCAGCCAGTCCAATCTCTGGAATTCATAGGAGCGCTGCTGAATTCTCAGATGGCTCAGGCCTTCCTTCCCGAAGCAAGGGCGCAGAACCTTCTATCCCTTGCCTCTCAGACCAGAGCGTCTCAGCAGGTCACAGCTCGGCAGATGTTGTGACTCCTGGGTCATATGGCCTCTACGGTTCATGTGACTCCCATGGCTTGCCTTCACATGAGACCTGCTCAATGGACCCTAGCTTCCCAGTGGTGTCAAGCTATCGGGAATCTAGAAGATGCCATCCGCCTGTCCATCAGTTGCCGCAATTCGCTGCACTGGTGGACCGTTTGGACCAATTTGACCCTGGGACGTCTATTCCAAATTTCACAGCCTACGAAAGTGCTGACGACGGATGCATCTTGCCTGGGGTGGGGAGCTCATGTTGATGGACTCCACACCCAGGGTCTGTGGTCCCTCCAGGAACAAGATCTTCAGATCAACCTCCTGGAGCTCCGAGCGGTCTGGAACGCGCTGAAGGCCTTCAGAGATCGGCTGTCCTACCAAATCATCAAAATTCGGACAGACAATCGGGTTGCAATGTATTACATCAACAAACAGGGGGGCACCGGATCTCGCCCCCTGTGTCAGGAAGCCGTAGGGATGTGGCGTTGGGCTCGCCAGTTCGGCATGCTTCTCCAAGCCACATACCTGACAGACGTAAACAACAGTCTGGCCGACAGACTGAGCAGAGTCATGCAACCGCACGAGTGGTCGCTCCATTCCAGAGTGGTACGCAAGATCTTCCGAGAGTGGGGCACTCCCTCGGTGGATCTTTTCGCCTCTCAGACCAACCACAAGCTGCCTCTGTTCTGTTCCAGACTACAGGCACACGGCAGATTGGCGACGGATGCCTTTCTCCTCCTTTGGGGGACTGGCCTCCTGTATGCTTATCCTCCCATACCTTTGGTGGGGAAGACCTTACTGAAGCTCAAGCAAGACCACAGCACCATGATTCTGATAGCGCCTTTTGACCCCGTCAGATCTGGTTCCCTCTACTTCTGGAGTTGTCCTCCGAAGAACCGTGGAGATTGGAGTGTTTTCCGACTCTCATTTCGCAGAACGACGGAGCGCTTCTGCACCCCAACCTTCAGTCTCTGGCTCTCACGGCCTGGATGTTGAAGGCGTAGACTTTGCTTCGTCTGTCTGAGGGTGTCTCCCGGGTCCTGCTTGCCTCTAGAAAGGATTCCACTAAAAAGAGTTGCCTTTTCAAGTGGAGGAGGTTTGTCGTCTGGTGTGAGAGCAAGGCCCTAGAACCTCGTTCTTGTCCTGCACAGAACCTGCTTGAATACCTTCTGCACTTGTCAGAGTCTGGTCTCAAGACCAACTCAGTAAGGAATCACCTCAGTGCGATTAGTGCCTATCATCATCGTGTAGAGGGTAAAGCCATCTCTGGAGAGCCTTTAGTCGTTCGATTCATGAGAGGCTTGCTTTTGTCAAGGCCCCCAGTCAAGCTCCTTTTGAGCCACTGAATTCTTGCCATCTGAAGTACTTGACCTGGAAAGTCATTTTCTTGGTGGCAGTTACTTCAGCTCGTAGAGTCAGTGAGCTTCAAGCCCTGGTAGCTCATGCTCCTTATACCAAATTTCATCATAACAGGGTAGTACTCCGCACTCACCCTAAGTTCCTGCCAAAGGTGGTGTCGGAATTCCATCTTAACCAGTCAATTGTCTTGCCAACATTCTTCCCCAGACCACATACCCGCCCTGCTGAACGTCAGTTGCACACATTGGACTGCAAGCGAGCGTTGGCCTTCTATCTGGAACGGACACAGCCCCACAGACAGTCCGCCCAATTGTTTATTTCTTTCGACCCCAATAGGAAAGGGGTCGCTGTCGGGAAACGCACCATCTCCAATTGGCTAGCAGATTGCATTTCCTTCACTTACGCCCAGGCTGGGCTGACTCTTGAGGGTCATGTCACGGCTCATGGTGTTAGAGCCATGGCAGCGTCAGTGGCCCACTTGAAGTCAGCCACTATTGAAGAGATTTGCAAGGCTGCGACGTGGTCATCTGTCCACACATTCACATCACATTACTGCCTCCAGCAGGATACCCGACGCGACAGTCGGTTCGGGCAGTCGGTGCTGCAGAATCTGTTTGGGGTTTGAATCCAACTCTACCCTCCAGGACCCGATTTTATTCTGTTCAGGCTGCACTCTCAGTTAGTTGTTCTTCGTAGGTCAATTTTGTTATGCCTTCGCCGTTGCGAGGTTAAATTGACCTGGGTTCTTGTTTTGAGTGAGCCTGAGAGCTAGGGATACCCCAGTCGTGAGAACAAGCAGCCTGCTTGTCCTCGGAGAAAGCGAATGATACATACCTGTAGCAGGTGTTCTCCGAGGACAGCAAGCTGATTGTTCTCACCTACCCTCCCTCCTCCCCTTTGGAGTTTTTACTCATTCCTTTGCTTGTCATTCAACTGAGCGGGAACGGTCGTGCACGTGCGGGAAGACGGCCGCACATGCGCGGTGGGCGTGCCCTGCGTGGGGGACCGCCCGCGAAGTTTTCCGGTTGGTGGGGGCTGCCGTGGACGTCAACCCAGTCGTGAGAACAATCAGCCTGCTGTCCTCGGAGAACACCTGCTACAGGTATGTATAATTCGCTGTATTTTTAAGTTGAGCTTAACCCCCCACCCCCCTACAATGATTTATAATATAGAGCAGCTAGACTAAGAGTGATTTTTTTTTAAAGAGATGTGGAAGGTGATGAGAGGGAGCCAGTGTAGTGATTCAAGAAGGAAAGCATAGGAGTGGATGTGCAGCAAAGTTCTGGAGTATATGGAGGGATCAGAATAGTTAGATCCTTAGCAAACGCTATTATTGGACAAGGTAAAGGAAGGAAAGACATTTTGAAGTAAATCAAATCAATTCTTGAATACAGCTAATATCCCCTTTCCAGTGTTCAGTGCGGTTTGCATTATAGGTGAGTCAAAAGCCAATAATGTTAGTGTGAGGTATGAGAACAATTAGAGACCATGCATGAGACTAAAAATGTAGGAAAGGATATTGGATAATAGTAGGAGGTAGAAGTCAATAGATTGTTATGAAGCAGTCTTTGGGAAGAGAAGTTTTTAGCCTGTGTCTGAAGCTAAGTTAGCAAAAGAGAATGTCTTATTCAGAAATATCCTATATAATAATTCTCACCTCCAACGTTCTAATCTTGCCGTCTCAGACCGTGGCTCCTTTGGAGTTTTGGTCTGCTAGGCTCCTTAGATTGCTGACGTCACCAGATTGGCTCGGTGAGCAGGAGGGGTACGTCATCCGCAACACTGACCAACCGCAAGACAGGAGCAAGAGGCCCCGCCCCTACCGCCCTCGCCGCAACGCCACACCCCCTCTCACTATTTATTTATTTATTGCGTTTATATCCCACATTTTTCCACCTCTTTGCAGACTCAATGTGGTTTACAGAGTTATTGTTATATAGAGAATAACAAACTCTAGTATTAACAACTGAATGTAAGAAGCAAAACAGTTTTGATAATAGGTACAGGTGTCAATGGTAACATCTACTATGTTCAAGATTTAAACAAGTAGATATAAGCAAAACATTTCTGAGTAGTAGGTAATCGTTAATTCTCCGAGGACAAGCAGGCTGCTAGTTCTCACTGATGGGTGACGTCCACGGCAGCCCCAGGATCGGAAGATCTTCCTAGGAACAGAAGTTTGCTAGCTCTTGCGCGATCCGCGTGCATCGCGCATGCACGACCGTCTTCCCGCCTGCTACAGCGTGCTCCTCAGTCTCTCTTTTTGCACTGTCAGAACTGACGTGTATCGCTCGCTCACGGCCCCAGAGAGGCCCCCGTCGCGTTCTTCACTGCGGTTTAGCGCCTTTTCAGCGGCTTCTTCGTTTTCTCCTCTCGTGTGTTAAAAAAAAAAAAAAAAAAAAAGAGTTGTTGTGTTCCTGTACTTTTTGAAGTTTTGTCCGGGTAAGTTTCCTTTCTTTTCCGTGTGCGGCCTGTTCCGCCGCCCGTCCGGGTCTTTCCCTCTTTTTTTTGGTGCCTTTTTTCGGCATCATTGCGTTTTACCTCGCTAGCGTGATTTTTCCGCCCATGTCCTCGAAGGCTGCCAGCGGCTTCAAGAAGTGCATGCAGTGCCACTGGACAATCTCGCTAACTGATAGACATGTATCGTGTCTTCAGTGACTCGGGGCTGGTCATCGCCCGGACGCCTGTACGTTGTGCCTCCAGCTTAAAAAGAGGACACAGGCGGAGAGATTGGCTCAGTGGAACGTTCTATTCGGAGCCTCGTCCGGTCTTTCGACATTGTCTGAGCCAGCGATACCGAGGTCATCACCGGTATCAATGTCGGCGTTGGAGGGAGCATCGACGTCTGGAGTGCAGGTGATGGCTGTCCAGAGATCCCACGCTGGTAGCAGTGAGCCATCGAGTGGGTGTCCACCTGCCTCGAGGGTTCCTGCTGTGCAGCACCCCCCCCCCCCCCCCCGGGACCGACCATCCTGGGACCAGGCCCTGAGGAGACGTCTGGATTCGACGACATTGTCTTCGGTACCGTGAGGTGCGGATGCTGTGCGTCGTGCAAAGGCGAAGAAGCACCATCATCGGTCACCTTCCCGCCATGGTACCGAGAGCTCCGGGACACCGAGGGACCCGTGAAGCATCGACGCCGGGAGGACCGCTCGCCCTCCATACAAGAGGTGTTGATACGCTCTGCTCCGGACAGCCCGGTACCGGCCCCACTGTCTTCCTCGACAGCCACTCTGGACGAGCGCCTCGAGGACATCCTTCCAGGTATCCTGGAAAGGCTGCTGCGTTCTTCTGCTCCGGTACCGCCGGTGCCTGCGCTGGCGGTACCGTTGAGCCACACGGCAGTTGGCTCTCCGCCCATAGTGCGGACTGCGACACCGGTACCGCTTGCGGTATCGGCGCCTGCTGCCACCCAGGAGGACTCCCCGCCGACGTTGCAGGTGCGGGAGTCGTCTTCTCGACACCGCTGTAGGGGACCGGGTTCCTCGGCATCAAGACGGTCTCGGCTTCGGACTGAAGTTCATGAACTTGTGTCCGATACTGATCCGTGTCAAAAGCTTTGCTAAAATCTAAGTAGATTACGTGTATAGCACGTCGATGATTCAATTCTCCAGTTACCCAATCAAAGAATTCAATGAGATTCGTTTGGCACGATTTCCCTCTGGTAAAACCATGTTGTCTCGGATCTTGCAGCTTGTTGGCTTCTAGGAAATTCACTATCCTTTCCTTCAGCATGGCTTCCATTACTTTTCCAATAACCGAAGTGAGGCTTACCGGCCTGTAGTTTCCAGCTTCTTCCCTATCACCACTTTTGTGAAGAGGTACCACCTCCGCCGTTCTCCAGTCCCTCGGAACCTCTCCAGTCTCCAAGGATTTATTAAACAAATCTTTAAGAGGACCCGCCAGGACCTCTCTGAGCTCCCTCAATATTCTGGGGTGGATCCCGTCCGGTCCCATGGCTTTGTCCACCTTTAGCTTTCCAAGTTGTTGATGCACACTCTCTTCCGTGAACGGTGCTATATCCATTCCATTCTCAGGTGTACTTTTTCCAGTCCCTCGCGGTCCTTCTCCAGGATTTTCTTCAGTGAAAACCGAACAAAAGTATCTATTTAGTAAATTGGCTTTTTCTTCATCATTATCTACATAGCGGTTCGCTGTATCTTTTAGTCTCACAATTCCCTTTTTAGTCCTTCTTTCACTAATATACCTGAAGAAATTTTTGTCGCCCCTCCTTACATTTCTAGCCATTTGTTCTTCCGCTTGCACCTTCGCCAGACGTACCTCTCTCTTGGCTTCTTTCAGTTTCATCCGGTATTCCTCCCCGTGTTCCTGTTCTTGAGATTTTCTATATTTCTGGAATGCTAACTCTTTAGCCTTTATTTTCTCAGCCACTTGCTTGGAGAACCATATCGGTTTCCTTTTCCTCTTGCTTTTATTTACTCTCCTTACATAAAGGTCTGTGGCCCTATTTATTGCTTCTTTCAGCCTGGACCATTGCATTGTCCAAAAGTAAGGAATAATTGACTGTAGAGGAATATATTCAAGTTATTCCCCAAGTTTTCCACGTCATCACTGTGGTGAGTTACCATTTTTGTTTTGATTAATTATCCATTTATTTTCAAATTACTATATAATAATATATGAGAATGTTAAAATATTAAATGCTTTAGGTGTTTATATAGGCTTATATATGCATGCTTGATGAGTCTAAATATTAATCTTCGGTTTTATTCATTATATGTTAAATTTTTAATTTCAATAATTTTTTATTGATGAAATACCAACCATAACATTGAATAAACAGCATTCTCAACATTTCTCTTATTAAACATTTGTTTCATATGGTGTTAGAGAACTCAACATTTCTTCCATCTTTATTTTATCTATGCCCCCTCCCTCCCGCCCCCCCACCCTTTCTCCTCCCTCCCTCCCTCTCATCCCATCCAAGAGCCTAATACCTTAAGAAAAGGAACTTGTTATATTACTACATCATGAACATTAGCTGTTATAATACGGCTATTATTATCTAACTTGTATCCGTGATACTTTAATATGCTACTTCCCCTGACTTATTCAACTGTCTCTTCTCTCACTTTCTCTTCCCCCCAGTCCTTTTACAATGAGGAAAAAACTGGATTGACACGGGCTGTTCCAGCCTTAATCCGTGACAGGCAGATCTTTGTTTTGCTTCCAGCCTTTAAGCTTGTAAAGGATTTGGCGTCTGGTTGTTGGATGCATTGTGTTCCAGTATCTCCCCCAGATCTTCCTAAATGTTCCTGGGTCTTTCTCTTGATTTATTAATGGAACAATGCCACAGAGTTCCAGATGTAACAGTTCTGACATTTTAGACTTCCACATGTCTCTGGTCGGGGCTTGCTCCTCTCTCCATTTTAAAAGGATTGCTTTTTTCCCCATCCGGGTCACTCGTTGTAGGAACCCCGTAAGTCCCGACGACACCGGTTGTTCTATACTAAAAATGTCGAACAGCACCAGCACACTGACGGTTACTTTCCGTCTCCAGTACCGTCCGGATTCCGCAAGTATCTGTGTCCAGAACTGATGAATCTCCGGACACCACCAAAACATGTGACCCAAGGTCGCCTGTGTTTCTCCACACTTTGGGCATTCTCCTGTACCGAAGCCCGCTTTCAATGCTCTGATTGGTGCTATATATAGTCGCATAATGAACTTGTATTGCTGCTCCCACTGTCGTATGAAGGTAGACCTGCGTAAATTACTCAACAAAAAGTTCTGAATCATTTCCACGGTTATTACAATTTCTAGGTCTCTCGACCAGCTCTCTGCTAGTTTGACATAGTCAATGTCCTCGGTGGTGTCCAGCAAATTTCTATGGTGGAAACGCAAGGGAACCACGTTTTGGGCCCCCAACGTCAAGGCTGTTGTGATTATATCCTGCACATCCTCACTTAAGTGCTCCCAGTGATCGGGCATAATGCCGCACTTGTGCGTGTGCGTAAAAGTCTTTAGACGAAATGTCATAGTCTCTTATTAGTTCCTCCAGGTTCTTGACTTGTCCCTCTGTATTTAGCACTTGATATAAATAATGAATCCCTTTCTCCCTCCAGTGCACAAAGGTCCGCTCCAATGTCCCTGCCGGGAAATCAGGATTCCCTTTCAAAGAAACAAAAGGCGTCGCCGCTGCAGAGAAACCATGTCGCTTGCACAACCACCGCCACATTGCTCTTGCTGAGCGCACAAACCAATTCATCGGGGACCTCGCCTCGGGGTTCTTCCCAGATGTATGTAGTAAACAGCTCAGGTGCATTTTAGGTTCCAATGAGGCCTCTAGTAATGTGTTTGTAAAGTGTTGGTTGCCTGTTAACCAGTCCCTAACATGTCTCATTGTGCAAGAAATGGTGAGGTATCTTACGTTGAGCAACCCCATTCCTCCATGCTCTTTGGGTTTATATAATACCTCCAATGGCAGTCTGGGCCGTTTATTACACCACAGAAATTTCCTCAGCATCCTGCTTAGCTCTTTCTCCTCTCTCCCCTGTAGATGTAAGGGTAACACTTGGAATTTGTACAGCCATTTGGGCACTATCATCATGTTAAACAAAGCTATACGTCCCGTCAATGTGAGGGGGCAGGACTCCCACATTCCTAATAATCGTCTCGTTTCTGTTAACAAAGGTCTCACATTTATCTTATAGAGTGTCGATAGCTGTATCGGCACCTCCACTCCCAGATATTTCAGCCGGTCTGTGGCCCATTGAAATGGAAAGGGACCCACCCACTCAGCTTGAACTCCCTCTGTGAGGGCCAGAGCCAAGGATTTATCCAAATTTAATTTGAACCCAGATAAGCTGCCGTAATATTCAGTCTCCTGGAGCAGGTCCTGCACTGATGTTTGAGGGTCATCTATCATTAACAAAAGGTCATCTGCATATGCCAGGAGTTTAAGCACTGTCTCGCCCACTAACATGCCTTTAATACCTGGGTTGTTTCTAATGCAGCACAATAGTGGCTCTAGCACTAATATAAAGAGCAGTGGAGATAGTGGACAGCCCTGTCTAGTCCCTCTGCCTATCATTATTTCATTTGTTGGAACTCCATTTACCCGCAGTCTGGCTCTCGGGTCCGCATATAGTGCTCTTACTGCCCCAATAAGCCAGCCCCCCACTCCAATCCATCTCAAAGTCTCATACATGAAAGGCCATGCAACTCTGTCGAAAGCGCGTTCCGCGTCTAGGCTAATTACTAGTCCCTTAGAAGCTCCTTCTGACGCTACCGTCATCGCTGCAATCAGTTTCCTGACATTGATGACAGAGTGCCTTCCCCTTACAAACCCTACTTGTTCCTCCCTGATTATCGAGGGTATCACCTGTGCTAGACGTTCAGCCATGATCCTCGAGAGAATCTTTATGTCAACGTTTATGAGCGATATGGGTCTATAAGCAGCAGGATCTACCATGTCTCGCCCAGGTTTTGGAATTAAACTTATTGATGCTTCATTTGCGTGCATTGGGAACTGCTCTGCCTCCACCACCTCCTCATATAAGTTCATTAGGGGCCCCACTACCTGTGTCCGGAGCAACTTATAAAACTCACTCGAGAATCCATCTGGACCTGGGGCGGAATGGAGTTTCAATGCCTGTATAGCCCTCAGCACCTCTTTTGCTCCCAGTGGGGAGTCTAGGGTGTCTTTCTGACCTTCTGTTAGCTGTGGCAGCCTTGACTTTTCTAAATATGTCCTAATCATATCTTGTTGTTCTGTTCTTTCCCTCTCTCGAGCATAAAGCTGGGAGAAATGTTTATGAAAGGTCTCTGCTATCTGCTCTGGGTCTGTTGTTAGGTTACCTGTTGGGGTTTTTATCTGTGCAATCATATGCGGCCTACGAGAGCCTTTTATCAGACGCGCCAGCATTCCTCCCGGCCTATCCCCGAACCTTTGTAGATTATACTTGCGCGTGAGCGTGGCCTTATTATACCTATCTTGTAGTAATGAATTAAGCTCCACACGAGTGGAGATCAAGGAGTCAAATAGCGCTCTATTAGGGGTTTCAGTGTATCTTCTCTTGGCTATTTTAACCCTACGTTCTAGATCTATTATTTTTTGCGCTATTTTCCTATTTCTCCTAGAAACGTAGGCTATCACTTCTCCGCGGAGCACCGCCTTGGCGGCGTACCAAAAAAGGCCTGGTGTGTTGACATGTTCTTTATTATGCTGCGCAAATTCCTCCCACTTGCCTTTCAAGAATTCTACAAACTCTGGAGAAGTTTGCAAGTACGAGGGAAATCGCCAACCCCCCAGCCCTCGGTAGTATGGTTGTGGTTCAATGTCTACCCAAATCATGGCATGGTCTGAAATCTCTTCCGGGCCTACCTCCGCTCCTCTAATTCGTGAGAATATTTCAGATGTCACCAAAATATAATCGATTCTGGATTGTGTTCCATGTGATCTCGAGGTATGCGTGTAGTCGCGCTCTCCCTCGTGTGTTAATCGCCAGGGGTCTACCAACCCCAGGCCCTCGCAAAAGGTCCCAAGTATTCCCGGCCCCAGATCTTTATTCTGTATATGTCCCGTTTTATCCAGATCCGGATCTAGAACCTGGTTCATATCCCCTGCTACAATTATTGGCTCTGATCCCCGGCTCTGGCATTTCGCAAACAGGTCTGCAAAGAATGCTCTCCCGCCCGTCTGCGGGGCATACACCGCTAGTAGCATATATTCCTGCCCTTGTAGGTTCAATTTAATTCCCACATACCGTCCCTCTTCATCTGCTAAGAGGAATTTGGCCTTTGCCATTACTGATTTGTGTACTAATATTGCTACCCCTCCTCGTCTTCCTACTGCTGGGGAACCGAAAACCTCTCCCACCCAATTTCGTTGTAGTTTCTTAAGTTCTGTTGTTGATAATCTAGTTTCCTGAATACATGCTATTCCCACTTTGTGCCGTTTAAGCGCATTTAAGATCTTTGTCCTCTTAATCGGGGAAGTTATCCCACATACATTCCATGATATTATGCGTGTAATCCCATCAGTCTGCTTGGCCATTGCTTCTTGGTATCATTGAATGAATCATCGTATTTTCCATCTTTAAACCCAGGGAGCCCAGCCTCCCCCTAGGATTCCCATGTTGTTCCCCATCTACTGTGGCGTTGTGTAGTCTGTGTGTCCAACCACTCCCTATGTGACTCGTGGTCTTTTTGCTCTTGTCTTTTCCCTTCCCCCCCTCTTTCCCTGTACCCCTTAAGTGCCCCTTTCTTCCCCCCTTTCTCAATACCCTGTATCCCATTTGTATTATGGGATGTTGGGGTTTCCCCGCGTCCTCCCAACCAGCCCCTTTCCTATTATGTTAAATTAATCAAGCACTGATTCCGCTTGTGTGAAATATCTAAGCAAGGCCTCATTGGATAACCTTTAAATTATACCTTTTTAAAAGCTGTCGTCCGCTTATGTTACTTCTCCTCTGTCTGCTCCGGACTCTTTCTCGATACCACCAGTGCCTGTACTTGTTTTTGTGCATCTGCAATGTCTGTGAATTGCTTCCATCGTCCTTCAACCTTTAATTTCAATATTGCAGGGTAATCAGCATGAACGGCACCTGTGCCTCGTGCAGTTGCTGACAGAGTGGCGTGAACCGCCGGCGTTTTTCTTGTAGGGCCATAGAATAGTCCTGGAAAATTCGTAATTGGTGCCCATCATATCTCAGCTCATTCCGTTTAAGTCGGGAGCCCCGTAAAATTTCATCCTTATGTACATAATTATGTATTTTAATGATCACTGTTCTTGGGGTCTGTTTCCCTTCCTGTTTTTTGCCAATTCGGTGTGCTCTCTCTAAGCACAGTTTCCCCGAATGATCTGAGAGTGCAAATTCCTCTGTCAACCATTTTTCCAGAGCAGTCGGCAGCATGTTATCTGACACTGTTTCGGGGAGCCCCACAATTCTCAGATTTCCTCGCCGCGACCTGTTTTCTAGGTCGTCAACTTTGGCCTGTAAGGTTGTCAATGCGGCGGCCATTTTGTCCGCTTTCTGCGCCCCAGGCCCCGCCTCGTCCTCTGCCTCCGATACTCGACGCTCGAGCTCCCCCAGCCTTTGCTCTGCATCTGCCGTCCGCGATTCCAAACCAGACACTTGTGCGTATAATTTTTCTAATTTCTGGTCCAACGCAACACTCACAGCTGCTGTTAATTGTCTTAATTGCTCCTCTGTGAACGAGCCGCTACTGTCTGCTTTCTGGCTCTCTTCCACGCTGCTTGCCGCTTTCAGTTTTTCTCTTTCTTTTTTCACGGACCTGCTCGTCATAGCTGGTTGTGGCGAGTTTAAATATCTTTCCATATGTTTATCCTCTGCCTTTGCGCTTCTCCGCGTTCTTTTGTTTCTTTTTTCAGTGCTTAGTTATAATTATTGTCGTCGGGGCCTAGGAGGACGCGGGAACACGTCTTTCTCTTCCTAGAGCATCACGTGACCCCCCTATGTTAAATTTTTAAAAATATATTATTTCTGTGTTTTGTATTCTATGTAGACCCCTGACACAGGTGCTAGTCACCGAAACACGGCCCGTGTTGGGTCTTTTTGTCAAGGCTCATTCATTAAAGAACTGTGTTCCATTTTTAAAGGCCCGTGGTGCTGTTTTTTTTGTTTGGACTTTAGTTTGTACTTCGTTCCCTCTCTTTTGTTATATCCAGAATCAGAGGAACCACCATTGCACATTTAGGTGTTCCAATATGTTAATCCATGATATGTACATGCACAACTGCCTCCAGTGGCAGGGTGATAGACTGTGCATATGTATAAACCTTCTCACCTTGGTGAGTAGCAATCAATTATAACATATACGTAGACTTAAAATGAACTACATGCAATGCACAATGTGTAAATGTTATGCTAAAATTAACTAAATAATGAAACATGCTTGGCAATTACCTCTTTTGCATGTAAACATGAGTACTTATCTGCTAATGAGAAACCTCACTGATGATTGCCATGTTCGTTTTGATAGTATGTATATTATTCTGATTCCATCTTCCCCTTAGGAGTATCTATCCCCTGACTTAGTGAAAACATTTTCTGGATTCCAACGCTCCGAACCGCTCACCCTCGTATAACATCTAATCCCCTTGACTCTGGCCAAGTTTTGCTGTTTCTCCCTCAAAAGGGGAACCTATACATGAATATAAATTTCTCTGAATAAACCATCACTGTATAAACTTTTCATTGAACACATAATTCTGAAATACTTTTTCAAGCTACTCACAAATTGAAATCTCCAAACTTCTTTCGGTCAAACACCCCAACGGGTGCCCATTGCTCTGCCCACACTAAGCGTGATACATCCTATACCAACTCTTTCGCACTCCTTTTAAACCTGGCTGTTGGTCATGTCCTATTCCCTCCTACTTCTTTTTTACAACCACTCAGTCTCTATTTAATCCACAGAGCTGGATGGTGTGGTGTCCCAGGAGAAGATAAACCATTCTTATCTCCCAGAGGACCATCCCTGTTTAAAACAACCCGTAACAGAACCGTATATTGTAACTCCGCTACTGCATGTTTCCTTGTCATCCAGCAGATGAAGCCATTACGTATGGGTTATGTCCATCAACCAGCAGGGGAGATAGAGAGCACTCAAACTCTCTCAGTGCCCTCTTGGCCAGCCAGCTCCACTGCCTCTTCAGTATTCTCTATCTCCCCTAGCAGGGTGGCTGCAGCTTCTGCGAGCTCCAGAAAAATCTGCCGGGAGGTGGTTCCTGGCTTGCCAGTTGTTAACCGGGGTGTTGGAGGCTATAGCAGCTTCACTTTAAAGGCACATAGGTTAGCCCTTTCCCTGCCTTACCCATACCTCCGTGGATGTGGACATATTGCATTGCTTTCCCTGTCCTTACCCACCAACAGTGGATGCAGGCATATAGGTTCGCCCTTTCCCTGCCTTTCCCACTCATCTGAGCCTCCGGAGTTTTCAATACCTCTGCTTTCCTCACAGCATTTAAAAAAAAAAAAAAAAGTTGCGTCGCGTTTTTAAACGCAGAGACGCTGGAACAGAGGTTTTTGACCTGATTTTCAGCAGGATCGTAGTTGTACGCTAGATCCTTTGAGGTAAGAGTGTTTTCCAACTCCTCCGGGGTGGGCCCGCGATCGGGGCGATTTTGGTGCGAAACCGCCATTTTGGATTTTACCGCCTTTTTTCGGCGGTGGCTGCGGACAATGTAAAGCGCTGTTCCTCTTGTGGCAAGCGCAAATCAGCCACAGGGCTCTGTAAATCGTGCTGTACAGGCGTAGGAGCCGGCCCAAGCATGGCGAGCGATGTTTCTTCCCGCTCTGAGCTGGCAGCGGGCGCCATTTTGCTTACACCGCATGGCGCGGCCTCCGTGGACACGGAGAGACCTGAGCCGGGTGGGGCACCTCGAGATGAGGTTATTTCAGGAGTGGCTAGCACCGGACAGGATTTGGGTGCCCAGGGTGAGATTTTCTCCCCGGATTTTGTGCTTTTGCTGCATAAAGCATACATGATGAAAAGAGCCCTCCCTCAAGGGTCGCCTGAGGCCCCTCTGATTGCCCCCCCCCCCCCCCTGATGGATTCTGGCCTGGGACTCCCCAGTGAGGTTTTCCCGGATGATTGGCCCAAAGATAAGCGTAGAAGGGTTAATTCCCCTTCGAATTGTGGTGCACCTTCCCCCCTCCTCCCCCCCCCCCCCCCCCCCCCCCCCCCCCCCGTGGTCGGGGTGTGAGGATTCGGAGAACTCTGACAGACGTTCTTGGTCTGAGGAACTGGAGTCAGGTGCGGATTTACCACAGGATCTGGATGATCCCTCCGCGGTGAGGATTTTCCACCGTGACGAGCTGCCAGCGCTTATTTCAGATACCCTGCAGGCCCTCTCGATTGAAGATCCTGACAGTGGCATGGCCTCCTCGGGTAATCCCAGGATGGCTAGTACCAAGAAAGCTGCTCGGGCCTTCCCTTTGCATGTCTCCATCCTAGAGCTTGTTTCGGCTCAGTGGGCTGACCCCGAGGGACCTTTGAGAGTTGCCAGGGCTATGGGGCAGTTATACCCTCTGCGTGAGGGACATATGGCTCGTTTTCAAATGCCTACAGTGGATGCCCTAGTCACTGCGGTGACAAAGAGAACTACCCTCCCTGTTGAAGGAGGTGTTGCCCTGAAGGATGTTCAAGACCGTAGGCTGGAGACAGCATTGAAACGGTCCTTTGAAATTGCAGGTCTCACTGTTCGGGCGTCTGCATGCAGCTGTTATGCTGCTAGAGCCTGCCTAGCTTGGCTGCAACAGGCAGTGGCACAGCCCGGAGATGGAGCGGAGCCCTTCTTGGATGTGGCTCCGCGGATGGAGGTGGCCTTGTCCTTTCTGGCTGATGCCCTTTATGACCTTGTCAGAGCTTCGGCTAAACGAATGGCAGTAGCAGTGGCGGCTCGCCGTCGTCTGTGGCTACGACACTGGGCAGCGGACATGGCCTCTAAGCAAAGGTTGGTGAAGTTGCCTTTTCAAGGACTTCTCCTATTTGGTGAGGAGTTGGAGAAAATTGTGAAAGGCCTGGGTGATCCAAAACCCTAGCGCTTTCCCGAAGATAGGCAGAGGCCTTCCTCTAAGGGCCAGGCGATCCACTCCTCGTACAGACCTCGCTTCCGTGAAGCTAGAAGGTACCGCCCGGGGCGTTCGGCTGGGTTCACTTCACGTGCCCGTGGTCAGCAGAGGAACTCCTTTCGCTCGGACAAGCATTCCGCAGCTGGTGGCTCAAGGCCAGGAGTTCAGGGGCGACCCTCTCAATGATGGTGCGCCGGCCCTCTCCTCGATGCCTGTCATCGGAGGACGACTTTCCCTCTTTGCCGAGGAGTGGGCCGAGATTTCCTCAGATCAGTGGGTTCTGGACCTGATCAGAGATGGATACAGAATAGAATTCAACGCCCCAGTAAGAGACGTGTTTGTGGAGTCCCGATGCGGTTCTGCCGTCAAACGGGCGGCGGTGGAGGAGACTTCACAAGGTCTGATTCAGTTAGGGGCCGTGACCCCGGTGCCTCCCGCCGAGCACGGCTGCGGCCGATACTCCATCTACTTTGTGGTGCCGCGAAAAGGTGGGTCCTTTCGCCCTATTCTGGACTTAAAGGAAGTGAACAAGTCCCTGAGAGTGCGGCATTTCCACATGGAATCCCTGCGCTCCATCATTGCGACGGTTCAGCCAGGAGAGTTTCTCACGTCTCTAGACCTGAAAGAAGCTTACTTGCACATTTGGATTTGGCCCCCGCACCAGACGTTTCTGAGGTTTGCGGTGTTGGGAAAACATTTCCAGTTCAGGGCCTTGCCTTTTGGCCTCGCCACAGCTCCCCGAACCTTTTCGAAGGTAATGGTGGTGGTAGCTGCTTTTCTCAGGCGAGAAGGTATCAGGGTTCACCCGTACCTAGACGACTGGCTCATCAGAGCAGACTCTGCTACAAGCTACAGCCAGAGTGGTCTCAGTACTGCAATCTCTAGGCTGGGTCGTCAATATGGCCAAAAGTCACCTGACCCCTTCACAATCTCTAGAATTTTTAGGGGCCAGGTTCGACACAGTCTCGGGCTATGTGTTTCTACCCGAGCTAAGGCGGTGCAAGCTTCAGAATCAGGTCCGTCTGCTCCTGAGGATGCCCCGCCCGCGAGCTTGGCACATTGTCCAGCTGCTGGGATCGATGACAGCCACGATGGAATTGGTACCCTGGGCGAGAGCGCACCTGAGACCGCTACAGTATTCCCTACTCCAGAGGTGGTCTCCAATTTCTCAGGATTACCAATGCAGACTTACTTGGCTCCCTGCGGCCCGACTCAGCATGGAGTGGTGGCTCTCGGACAGCATGCTGCGGCGAGGAATGCCGCTGACGCTCCCCATTTGGTGCCTAGTGGTAACGGATGCCAGCCTGAAGGGCTGGGGCGCACATTGCAAGGGGAAGCATGCCCAGGGTCTATGGACACCCGAGGAGTCGGAGTGGTCCATCAACCGCCTAGAGTTGAAAGCGGTGTTTCAGGCGCTTCTGGCCTTTCAAGTGACCCTGGAAGGATTGGCTGTCAGAGTGATGTCGGACAACACGACAACAGTGGCCTATATAAATCGTCAAGGCGGAACAAGGTGCAGAGCACTAACCGCGCAGGCCGAACAGATTTGCCACTGGGCCGAGCTGCATCTTCAGTGTCTGTCGGCAGTTCATATTGCAGGTCAGAGCAATGTGCAGGTCGATTATCTGAGCAGGCATCAGATCGATCCAGCAGAATGGAATCTGGCAGACGAAGTTTTCCTGCAGATCTGTGCCAAATGGGGCAAGCCCGTGATGGATCTCATGGCGACCAGTTCCAATGCCCAAAGTCCCATGCTTCTTCAGCAGACGGAGAGATCCTCGCTCGGCGGGGTTGGATGCCTTGGCTCAACCCTGGCCTCCGGGTCTACTTTATGTGTTTCCCCCGTGGCCCTTGATAGGGCGCCTGCTCTTGCGGATTCGGCTGCACCCAGGAGAAGTGGTCCTCATCGCCCCGGATTGGCCAAGGAGACCTTGGTATGCAGACCTCCGACAGATGCTCCTGCAAGCTCCTCTGCCGTTACCTCTGGTACCGAACCTGTTGACTCAGGGTCCGGTAACCATGGAGGACGCCTGCCGCTTTGGTCTAACGGCATGGCTATTGAGAGGGCGCAATTGAGGGATAAAGGTTATTCCAATAAAGTAATTACCACTCTCCTGCAAGCCCGCAAGCGGTCCACTTCCATAGCTTCTGCTAGGATTTGGTGCCTGTTTGAGTCTTGGTGTGCTTCCAGAGCCATTGCATCAATGCGGGCTCCTGTCTCGCCGATTCTGGACTTTTTGCAGGAAGGTGTACAAAAAGGCTTGGCCTATAATTCCCTGTGGGTGCAAGTGGCAGCTTTGGCCTCCCTTCGTGGTAAGGTGGGAGGCGTGTCTTTGGCTGCTCACCCAGATGTGGCACGGTTTCTTAGAGGGGTGCTTTGGCTCCGACCTCCCGTGTGAGCACCCTGTCCAGCTTGGAACCTGGGGCTAGTTTTGAAAGCCCTGCAGGCATCTCCTTTCGAGCCGCTTCGGCGAGTATCGGAGAAAGATTTGACACTGAAGGCCGTTTTTCTGGTGGCCATTACCTCGGTGAGACGGGTGTCAGAGCTCCAGGCGCTGTCCTGTAGAGACCCGTTTCTGCAATTTTAAGAGTCCGGAGTCACGGTTCAGACCGTGCCTTCCTTTATGCCCAAGGTGGTTTCAGCGTTTCACCTAAACCAGCCTATTTTTCTTGCCCTCTTTTTCAGAGGAAGAGTTTCCAGAATCTTTTGGGCAGCTGCACCTTTTGGATGTGCGCAGGACTCTGCTGCAGTATCTGCGAGTTACTAACTCTTTCAGGACTTCGGATCATCTGTTTGTTTTGCTATCAGGTTCTCGCAGAGGGTCTCCAGCGTCTAAGGCCACTATTGCCCGCTGGCTCAAAGAAACTATCTTTTCAGCTTATCTGCTTGCCGGCCGGGTTCCGCCTGTAGCCTTTAAGGTGCAAAGCTCTCCTTTGCCAGACATTACAGGCTGGATGTGGCTGCCAGAAGGGATGCGCGTTTTGGAGCACAAGTGCTAGCGCGTGGTGTGGCTTGTTCCCACCCTATCTAGGGATTGCTTTGTTACATCCCATACGTAATGGCTTCATCTGCTGGATGACAAGGAAGGGAAAATTAGGTTCTTACCATGATAATTTTTTTTCCTTTAGTCATAGCAGATGAAGCCATGAGCCCTCCCTGTTTGATTGTCAGTATGCGGTAAATCTGTTTTTTCAGGTTCTGTTCTAATTTCCTGAAGTTCCTTCCTTGGGAGAAAATTGGAAAACAATCTTCAGGATTCATGTTCAGTTTAACTTTAGGAGGATGAGTTCATTCCCTCCAGTGTGTTGGGAGGATGTGTGATTCCCTCCAGGAGGTGCGTGTGTTCCCCTCCACTTTTACAATAAGGAGGATGAGTTTATTCCTTCCAGGAGGATGTGCATTCCCTCCTTTATGAGTTCATGCCCTTGTGATGGGCCATCGTTCGCTGTGAGGAAAGCTCTTGTGATTCCCATTGCGGTTTGCCATACTGCTTTGGACGCTTCAAATACTGAAGAGGCAGTGGAGCTGGTTGGCCAAGAGGGCACTGAGAGAGTTTGAGTGCTCTCTATCTCCCCTGCTGGTTGATGGACATAACCCATACGTAATGGCTTCATCTGCTATGACTAAAGGAAAGAAAATTATCATGGTAAGAACCTAATTTTCCCTTACACTCTTTCCAGTGCTCTGATAAAGGCGTTTCGGATTTGACAAGTTTTAATATTACTGATATGTTCTCCTATACGGATTTTGATCTTTCGCATTGTTTGACCAATGTAGAATAACCCACTTGGGCACTATATGTAGTACACCACTCCCGTAGAGGTAGTCTGTCCTGCTCCTTACGTGAAAATACCAGGAGCTGTGGAGCACCTGAACTCTTTCATCCTGCACAACATATTGGCAATATAGGCCGCCTCTCTGCACTATTGCCTCATCCACACATTGAGACTCTGAAGCTCTTCGGAAAATGCTACCCTAGAGGTTCTGGGTTTCAGCTTTGTACCTAAGAGCCTAAATTTGGCTTCCAGAACCTCCCCCACATTTTCATATATCATTGGTATCAACATGTTCTGACTGGCCAGGGGGTTGCTTTGGGTTTCTAAGTGATGACATCACAGCTCAGTTCTCAGTCTCCATCTACTCGCAGGATAGCACACAACTAAGTGTTTGGACTAGTCTGGAGGGACTCAAGGGAAAAAAATTAGCAGGTAATAACTAATTTACCCTTCCATTCAGTTTAACATCTCACTACTGTCTAGGCGATGTGCCTTGAAGAGATGATGTATTTGTTCTACAAGAACTTATAAATTCATAGTCTTTTCTTCCAATTATATTTCCATTCAGATTCCCCTAAGAATCCAAAGGATAAACTTAGAATAGAGTCATCCTCTTTTACGGGACTTCCCACTTCTTTTGCCAGTTGATCCATTGTTGATGTAGAAAGAGAAGTTGCTTACCTGTAACTGGGGGTTTCCATAGACAACAGAATAAATCATGAATCAACTTCCTAGCAAGGTTGGTTGGTGCCTTTAAAGCTCTGAAACAGACAGAGGGAGTCATTACATATAGTGGCACTGCAAGAAGGTATACAGAAGCTTGAAGAGCTATCTTTTTTACACCTTCAGATGACATCACTCATAACATTTTTGAGAGCCACATTGAACCTGATTTGATTGGGATAATGTGGGATATAAATGAAATAAATGTATGTATGAATAACCCCTGAACAGGTAAGCAGCTTTGCTTTTCTGTGAAACATGCTGTTCTCCTTTTCCAGAGGTTCACAGGGCACTTGAGTGTGGCACTCTGCAAAATGCGGAATCATAGAGATTTATTTTTTTTCCTTTTTGAAAGGGTATACTATCTTTAGTAGTATAAACTCTGGAAGCCTTTCAACTTGCCTAACTTTGTCAGTGAAATGAAACGATGTCTTTAGTTTTATAGTTTGAATGTTTTAACTTGTAAAAAGGAAAGTGTTATGCTCTCATCAACTAATGCTTATGTAGTTCGATTAGGTCATGTCGATCAAAGGGAGAAGATAAAAGACATTTCCAGAGAGTGCGCTCGGAAAGCAGTTGATTTAAAGAACCTTACATCTTCTCAAAGAAAAGTGCTGGAAAGAGGACAGAGGAAAGATCTTGTGATACATAGAGGTGAGTTTGTTATACATTTACTCAAATAGCACAGATTGAATGTCTATTAATTCTAAATAAGAGGAGCTTTGGGTTAAGCATACAGGTATGTTAGAACTCCATATGTGTATTCACCAGGTGAAATTTATTTCCTTATCCTGCTAGACCAGTCTAGATGGCTGATTGTGTCCTCCAACCAACAGATGGAGGTAGAACTGAAATCTTCCAGTGACCTAACTGGTATAATGGCTGGTGTAGTCTGGTGCACTCCAGTTTTTCTATGCCTCCAGCAGATGGTGTAGATTGGGCAGGTTTGATGTTAGACCTAACTCCTTGGGTCACGGTCCACAGCCTTAAGTTTTGGAGTTTGAGTTCCTTGGCTGGTTGCTCCTGACATTTGGACTACACCCCTTACCCACAGTTGAGCTAGGAGGACCCCAGTGCATCTGTAGAGCCTTATAGTACAATTTATGGCGAGCTGTTCCTTTGGCTTTATTTCTCCAGCAGTTTGCTAGGGAACTAAAGTTACTTAAACAGAACAGAGTTTTGCTGCGGGGTTCATGCTGGCAGCAGAAGATTGTTTCGTAAGGCACAGATAGGAGAGAGAGCTTAAGTCTTGGATCCCCAGAGAGTGCAGGGTGGGGTGGGAGGGAGTTAGGACACAGCAATGTGGTGATGCTGGGAACACAGGTGAGCCCAAGGAATATGTGCTGGAGTTTTGCAGGGATCCTGTGCCCCCTTCCACTTTTGAAAGTCTCAAGTGGGATTAAGCTGCATTCCAGACATTTATAGTTCTCCCAAAAGTAGTGAAAGTGGCCCATGTTGAGGACTAAAAGAATTTGAGTCTGAGAACTGAATGAACGTGATTCTATTTGAACTGAAGGAAGCATCATGTTCACTTTAATTATATTTTTCATTGCACCGGATATACAAGCAAATAACAGCACTGAGAAGACCATCATCAAAGAACCTACAACCCTGAGAATAAGTAGTATATATGAATGTTTGTGGAGCCTGTAGGGGCTAGCTAATAACAGTGATAGGTGGTAGGGAGGGTTGTAGTGCGATGATGTAAGGTGCACATTATCACCAAGTGCTGAGAAAAGCTGGTGTAGTGTATGAGAACTGAGCACTATGCACATTTATAGATATTTATATGGTATACAAAAAAAACATGATTAAGAGCAAATGAAAAACATTTTTAAAAAGAATGAAAATAATAAGGTTTCTTTAATCTGACTGTACTTTAGTAATTTCAGAAACCAGAAATATCAGTTAACCCAGAGCTGAATATTAAATTTTAACTGCCAGAGACGCAACCATTCTTCTAACGTTTGGAGATCCCTTCTCATTATTTCTACTCTCTCCAGGTTATTCACTCTATTGGCTATTTTCATGTCATCTGTATAAAGGCAAACCTTTCCTTCCAACCCTTCAGCAATATTTCCCACATATATATAAAACAGAATCAGCCCTAGCACCGACCCCTGAGGAACTCCACTGCTCACCTTGCTTTCCTCCGAGCGGATTCCATTTATCAACACCCTCTGCCACCTGTCGGTCAACCAGTTTCCAATCCAGTTCACCACTTTCGGTCCTAAGTTCAGCCCTTTCAGCTTATTTATGAGTCTTCTGTGGGGAACTGTATCAAAGGCTTTGCTGAAATCCAAGTAGATTACATCTAGCGCACGTTCTTCATCCAGTTCTTTGGTCACCCAGTCAAAGAAGTCATTAAGATTCGTTTGGCAGGATTTTCCTTTGGTAAGCCATGTTGCCTCAGGTCCTGTAACCCGTTGGCTTCTAGAAAGTTAACTATCCTTTCTTTCAGCAGCGACTCCATTATTTTTCCTACCACCGACGTGAGACTTACCGGTCTGCAGTTTCCCACTTCTTCCCTGTCTCTTGTGAAGAGGGACCACATCCGCTCATCTCCAGTCTCGTGGAACCTCTCCCATCTCTAAAGATCTATTAAATAAATCTTTAAGAGGTCCCGCAAGGACCTCTCTGAGCTCCTTCAGTATCCTGGGATGTATCCCATTTGGCCCCATAGCTTTGTCCACCTTCAGATTCTCAAGCTGTTTATAAACTCTTTTTTTCCGTAAACGGCGCATTATCCACTCCATTCCCAGATGTTCCCTTGGCAACCGACCGTGGTCCTTCTCCAGGATTTTCCTCCGTGAACACCGAAGAGAAGTAATTAGCACGTTCGCTTTATCTTCATCACTCTCCACATAGCCATTCTCATTATCTTTCTTGCAATCCCATTCCTGTCTTTTCTCCAGTATATCTGAAAAAGGTCTTGTCACCTCTCTTTACATCTTTAGCCATTTTTTCTTCTGCTCGCTCTTTCGTTAGCTGTATTTCCCTCTTCACCTCTTGAGTTTAATCCGATAATCTTTTCCGTGATCCTCTCGTTGCATTCTTTTGTATTTCTTGAACATAGCCTCTTTTGCTCTTATTTTTTCAGCTACTTGTTTGGAGAACCATATAGGCTTCCTGCTTTTTGTTTACTTTCCTTGCATAAAGATCAGTTGCCTTATTTATAGCAGCCTTTAGCTTTGACCATTGATTTTCCACATCTCCTACACCTTCCCATTCCGACAGCTCCTTCTTCAGGTATTCCCCCATTTTATCAAAATCAGTACGTCTGAAATCCAGAGTTTTGTGCGTCAGCACTCCACCTTTGCCCTTATATCAAACCATATGGTGTGATCACTATTACAGAGGTGTGCACCCATCCAGATATTGGAAACACTTCCACTACTCATGAGCGGTAGACCCAGCATCGACCCTTCCTTGGGGGTTTTGTCACCATTTGTTTGAACAAGGCACTTTGACAGGCATCCACAATCTCCCTACTTCTTTCCGATTCTGCAGACAGGACGTTCCAGTCCACATCAGACAAATTAAAATCTCCCAACAATAGCACCTCCCCTTTCATACCGATCTTTTGAATATCTCCTATCAGATCCTTGTCTAACTTCTCCGTTTGTGCTGGAGGTCTGTAGGTAAACACCCCCCCTCCCCCCCCCCCGTGGATACAGGTTCAGTCTTCTTTTTCCAGGACAATCCATAAAGCTTCTTCCTTTCCCCAGGTTCCCCACATTTCAGCAGCTTTGATATTGTCTCTCACATAGAGCGCCACTCCTCCACCTCTTCGGACCTCTCTATCCTTCCTAAAAAGATTATAGCCCGGTATGGTCACATCCCATTCATGGAAATCGTTGAACCTCGTCTCTTTAATAGCAGCAATATCCAAGTTTTCGTTAAACATCAGGGCTTGCAAGTCTTGAACCTTTTTACTTAGACTGCGAGCATTTGTGCTCATTGCTTTCCATGTGCTTAGTGGGTTTAGGTGGTTTTCTATATTTACATGACCTTTCCCTCTGCCATCATGTTTATTCTGGGAGTGACTTTCTGAATTCCCTTGTTTCCTTCTGTCACCCCCACCCTCTAGTTTAAAACCATTTCTAGTACAGGTAGATCTCTTACATCTTCTGTGGTAGAGTGGCACAAAGAATTCATTCAATCTCTCTGCTTTGGCCTTGTCCTCCTTGAGTGCCCCTTTTATTCCTTTGTGATCCAATGGCCCCACTAATTCTCTGATAGAATATCTGCTCCTGGTAGTCCTAAATGAGTTTTTGAGTTTCTCTTTTAGCCTTTATCAATGCTTTGCATCTAACTTGGCAATGCTTATGTTGCTCCTTGTGTTCTTCATTCAGATTATTTAAACAGTTTTATTGCCCTTAATGCATCCCAAATGTTGGGCAAAATGTGGCTATGTTGTTCATTGATTTTTAATTCAAATATTGTACTTGCACTAATGAACGTCTGACTTCTCAACTTCTCAGACTGGTCCACTATCTTACCTCTACCTTGGCTTTTATGGATAAGGCTGCCTTGTATCCTTGGACCTTCCAGATAGTTGATCAGCTTGGGAATTCTGTGAGGATCTACCATTTGGGAATGCCTTAACCACTACCTAGAGAAGCCATGGATAAGCCTTTCTGGCTTCCATGATAATGGGATGTGTTCACTGCTGCAAGGAAGAGGGCTACATTCCCAGTATATGGAAGTTTAGCTTTCTAGGACATTTATTGTCGTCATCTTTCAAACTAAAGGTCACAGGTTCAAAGCCCACTTGTACATGTTTGTAGCTCAAGTCATGAGGCAGTGCAACCCAGCCTCCAGGTCCTGCTTGAGAAATCTTCCCTTTTTGGTCAACTTTATTTTTTTATTTTTTTTTAAAGAGAAGGCTTACAGAAGGGCTAGGCCCAGCCTCGGTGGCTTCCTGAGTGCTTCCTTGGAGTGTCCAGCTATTTGAGGGTGGTAGAGGGTACCCTAAGGATTAGGGATGCTACTGAGGTAGTAAAGGGTCATGGATTTTGATATACTGCCTTTCTGTGGTACAACCTAAGTGGTTTCTTTTGTACCTGAGGAAGTGGAGGGTTAAATGGCCTGCCCAGAGTCACAAGTTGCTGCAGTGGGAATAATCAAGCCACTGCACTAACCAATAGGCTTTTTCTCCACTTTAAGCCCTAGACCATTCACATGTCTTTGAAGCCATAGAAGAGTGGACCCTTGATGGAAAAAGGCTAGAAATTTGGGGCTTCAGAGTTTTCAGCTGGCACCCTTAGAGGTGCACATGGATAGCAGGCTTTGCCACTTTTACTATGGTGGGCTTGCCTTATCTCACTGGATCCTTCTGCTGTACTCCTGTAGTTCCCCTTTCAAAAGGAAGCTAGCAAGTTCAGTTTCTTCCCCTGGAGAAGCTGGATCCAATTCCCTTTCAGGAGTGCAGCTTAGACCAGTGTTCTAGTTATTTGGTCATACCCAAAAGGTGTCACCTTTCTGATTCATTTTAGAGATATTGATGCAAAGAATTCATTGTCTCTCTGCTATGGCATTGTCCTCATTCATTGCCCATTTTATTCCTTGATGATCCAGCGGCCCCACACATTCCTTCCGTCTCTTCTCCTGGAATTCCTAAAAAAGTTATTACTATGAGTTCTTGTCTCTTAGGTTAGTTTCTCTTTTAGCCTTTATCAGTACTTTGAATCTAACTTGCCTGGGCTTATGTTGCTTCTTGTTTTCTTCATTTGAATCCTTTTTTTCATTATTTAAACAGTTTTTTCCTTGTCATCAAGCAGATGAAGCCATTATGTATGGGTTGTGTCCATCAACCAGCAGGGGGAGATAGAGAGCACTCAACTTTTCACAGTGCCTCATGGTCAGCCAGCTCCACTGCCTCTTCAGTATTCTCTATCTCCCCAAGCAGGGTGGCTGCAGCTTCTTCGAGCTCCATCAAAAATCTGCCTGGGGGTGGCTCCTGGCTTGCCAGTTGTTAGCCGGGGTGTTAGAGGCTATAGCAGCTTCACTTTGAAGGCACATAGGTCAGCCCTTTCCCTACTTGCTTTTGTCTGTCCTTTCCCACTCAGTGGATGCAGGCACATTGGTTCGCTTTGCACTGCCTTTCCCACTCATCTGAGCCTCCGGAGTTCTTATTACCTCTGCTTTCCTCACAGCGTAAAAAAAAAAAAAATGGAACAGAAGTTTTCCTTTGATTCTTCTATGGGACCGGAGCTGTGATACTCGGTCCGGTGAGGTAAGAGTGTTTTCTAACTCCTCTGGGGTGGGCCCGCGATCGGGGCGTTTTTGGCGTGAAACCACCATTTTGAATTTTCCCGCCATTTTCGGCGATGGCTGCAGAGAATGTAAAGCGCTGTTCCCGATGTGGCAAGCGCAAATCAGCAGCGGGGCTCTGTAAATCGTGCTGTACAGGTGTAAGAGCCGGGCCGAGCATGGCAAGCGATGATTCTTCCCGCTCAGAGCTGGCAGCAGACGCCATTTTGAATTCTCCGCATGGCGCGGCCTCCGTAGAGACGGAGAGCCCTGAGCCGGGGGGGGGGGGGGGGGGACCTCGAATTGAGGCTATTCAGGGAGCGGCTAGTCCCGGACGGGATCTGGGTGCCCAGGGCGAGTTTTTCTCCCCTGATATTGTGTTGTTATTGCATAAAGCATACATGCTGAAAAGAGCTCTCCCTCAAGGGTCGTCTGAGGCCCCTGCTATTGTCGTCGTCCCCCCCCCCCCACCCCCCCCCCCCCCCCCCCCGGTGGATTCTGGCCTGGGACTGCCCGCTGAGGCTATTTTCCCTGATAATTGGCATAAAGAAAAGCGTAGAAGGGCTAATTCCCCCTCAGATTGTGGTACATCTCATCTCCTAAACCCCAGCGCTTGCCCGAAGATAGGCCAAGGCCTTCCTCCAAGGGCCAGGCTGTCCACTCCTCTTAACCTCGCTTCCGTGAAGCTGAAAGGTACCGCCGGGACGTTCTGCTGGGTTCACTTCTCGTGCCCGTTTTTCAGCAGAGGAACTCCTTTCGCTTGTACAAGCGTTCCGCAGCCACCGGCTCTAGGCCTGGAGTTCAGGGGCGACCCTCTCAATGATGGTGCGCCGGCCCCCTCCTCGCTTCCTGTCATCGGAGGATGTCTTTCCCTCTTTGCCGAGGAGTGGGCCAATATTTCCTCAGATCAGTGGGTTCTGGACCTGATCAGAGATGGCTACAGAATAGAATTCAACGCCCTAGTGAGAGATGTGTTTGTGGAGTCCCGATGCGGTTCTGCTGCCAAACGGGCGGCGGTGGAGGAGACTTTGCAAGGTCTGATTCAGTTAGGGGCCGTGTCCCCGGTACCTCCTGCCGAACACGGCTACGGCCGGTACTCCATCTACTTTGTGGTGCCGCAAAAAGGAGGGTCTTTTCGCCCTATTCTGGACTTAAAAGAATTAAACAAGTCCCTGAGAGTGCGGCATTTCCACATGGAAACCCTGCGCTCCGTCATTGCTGCGGTACAGGCAGAAGAGTTTCTCACGTCTCTGGACCTGAAAGAAGCTTACTTGCACATACCAATTTGGCCCCCGCACCAGACGTTTCTGAGGTTTGTGGTGTTGGGAAAACATTTCCAGTTCCTGGCCTTGCCTTTTGGCCTCGCCACAGCTCCCCGAACCTTTTCGAAGGTAATGGTGGTAGTAGCTGCTTTGCTCAGGCGAGAAGGTATCAGGGTTCACCTGTACCTAGACGAGTGGCTTATCAGAGCAGACTCTGTAACAGAGAGCTATCAAGCTACAGAGTGGTCTCAGTACTTCAATCTCTAGGCTGGGTCGTCAATATGGCCAAAAGTCACCTGACTCCCTCGCAATCTCTAGAATATTTGGGGGCCAGGTTCGACACAGACTCGGACTATGTATACCTACCCGAGCTAAGGCGGTGCAAGCTTCAGAATCATGTCTGTCTTCTCCTGAGGATGCCCCGCCCGCGAGCTTGGGACATTGTCCAGCTGCTGGGATCGATGACAGCCACATTGGAAGTGGTGCCCTGGGCGAGAGCGCACCTGAGACCTCTACAGTATTCCCTACTTCAAAGATGGTCTCCAGTTTCTCAGGATTATCAATGCAGACTTTCTTGGCTCCCTGCGGCCCGACTCAGCATGGAGTGGTGGCTCTCAGACAGCATGCTGCGGCGAGGAATGCCGCTGGCACTCCCCGATTGGTGTCTAGTAATGACAGATGCCAGCCTGAAGGGCTGGGGTGCACATTGCAAGGGGAAGCATGCCCAGGGTCTATGGACACCCGAGGAATCGGAGTGGTCCATCAACCGCCTGGAGTTGAAAGCGGTGTTTCAGGCGCTTCTGGCCTTTCAAGTGACCCTGGAAGGATTGGCTGTCAGAGTGATGTCGGACAACACGACAGCAGTGGCCTACATAAATCAACAAGGCGGCACTCAGTGCAGAACACTGGCCGCGCAGGCCGAACAGATTTGCCACTGGGCCGAGCTGCATCTTCAGTTTCTGTCGGCAGCTCACATTACAGGTCAGAGCAACATGCAAGCTGATTATCTGAGCAGGCATCAGATCGATCCAGCAGAATGGGAACTAGCAGACGAAGTATTCCTGCAGATATGTGCCAAATGGGGCAAGCCCGTGATGGATCTTATGGCGACAAGTTCAAATGCCAAAGTCCCGTGCTTCTTCAGCAGACGGAGAGATCCTCGCTCGGCAGGGTTGGATGCCTTGACTCAGCCCTGGCCTCCGGGCCTACTATATGTGTTCCCTTCGTGGCCCTTGATAGGGTGCGTGCTCCTGCGGATTTGGCTGCACCCAGGAGAAGTGGTCCTCATCGCCCCAGATTGGCCCAGGAGGCCTTGGTATGCGGACCTCCGACAGATGCTAGTGGAGGCTCCCCTTCCTTTACCTCTGGTACCGAACCTGTTGTCACAGGGCCCGGTAGCCATGGAGGACGCCTGCCGCTTTGGTCTTATGGCATGGCGATTGATAGGGCGCAATTGAGGGACAAAGGCTATTCAAACACAGTCATTTCCACTCTCCTGCAGGCCCGCAAGCGTTCCACTTCCATGGCGTATGCCAGGATTTGGCGCCAGTTTGAGTCTTGGTGTGCTTCAAAAGCGATCACACCCATGCGGGCTCCTGTCTCGCCGATTCTGGACTTTTTGCAGGATGGTGTACAAATAGGCTTGGCCTATAATTCCCTACGGGTGCAAGTGGCAGCGTTGGCCTCCCTTCGTGGTAAGGTTGAAGGCGTGTTTTTAGCTGCTCATCCAGATGTGGCACGGTTTCTTAGTGGGGTGCTTCGGCTCCGGCCTTCCGTGCGAGCACCCTGTCCAGCTTGGAACCTGGGGCTAGTTTTGAAGGCCCTGCAGGCTTCTCCTTTTGAGCCGCTTCGGCGAGCATCGGAGAAAGATTTGACACTAAAGGCCGTTTTTCTTGTGGCCATTACTTCGGCGAGACGGGTGTCAGAGCTCCAGGCTCTGTCCTGTAGAGACCCATTTCTGCAATTCTCAGAGTCCGGGGTCACGGTTCAGACCGTGCCTTCCTTCATGCCTATGGTGGTTTCAGCGTTTCACCTAAACCAGCCTATTTTCCTGCCCTCCTTTGATAAGGTGGAGTTTCCAGAATCTTTTGGGCAGTTGCACCTGTTGGATGTGCGCAGGACTCTGCTGCAGTATCTGCGAGTTACTATCTCTTTCAGGATCTATGATCATCTGTTTGTTTTGCTATCAGGTCCTCGCAGAGGGTCTCCAGCATCTAAAGCCAGCCACTATTGCCCGCTGGCTCAAAGAAACTATCTTTTCAGCTTATCTGCTTACCGGCTGGTCTCCACCTGTAGCCTTTAAGGCACATTCTACCAGAGCGATTTCTTCCTCTTGGGCTGAAACTGGAGCACTCTCTCGTCAAGAGATATGCAGTGCAGCAACATGGGCTTCTAAGCTCTCTCTTGCCCGACATTACAGGCTGGATGTGGCTGCTAGGAGGGATGTGCGTTTTGGAGCACAAGTGCTAGCGCGTGGTGTGACCTGTTCCCACCCTATATAGGGATTGCTTTGTTACATCCCATACGTAATGGCTTCATCTTCTGGATGACAAGGAAGGGAAAATTAGGATCTTACCGTGGTAATTTTCTTTCCTTTAGTCATAGCAGATGAAGCCATGAGCCCTCCCTGTATGATTGTCTGTATGCTGTGAATTTGTTTCAGGTTCTTCTGTTGTTTCCTGAAGTTCCTTCCTTGGGAGAAATTTGGAAAACAGTCTTCAGGATTCATGTTCACTTATAGGAGGATGAGTCCATTCCCTCCAGTTTGTTTTGGAGGATGAGTTTATTCCCTCCAGGAGGTTGCGTGTATCCCCTCTAGTTATACAGTAAGGAGGACGAGTTTATTCCCTCCAGGAGGATGTGTTCATTCCCTCCTTTTGAGTTCATGCCCTTGTTAAGGGGCCATCGTTTGCTGTGAGGAAAGTTCATGTTATTCCCATTGCGGTTTGCCATACTGCTTTGGAAGCTTCAAATACTGAAGAGGCAGTGGAGCTGGCTGGCCATGAGGCACTGTGAAAAGTTGAGTGCTCTCTATCTCCCCCTGCTGATTGATGGACACAACCCATACATAATGGATTCATCTGTTATGACTAAAGGAAAGAAAATTACCAAGGTAAGAACCTAATTTTCCCATTGCCCTTTATATGCGGGTTCATGCAGATACTACCCTTGATGGGTGTTATTGGGTACCCGACACTTAGCATACATTCTAAAAGGACTAGGTCTCAGCACAGTGAGTGAAGTGTCAGAAGCAAATGTTCCTTCTTATCCTTAGATCCAAGTTCACCACACCCTAAATAATAGAACTAACTGCACAACCAAGTATTATAAAAATAGTGTGCATTTATTTACAATAGCAGCAAAGATAATGTGCAAAGAAGGCAAGAATAAAGACACAGGAAGTCTTATCATAGAAACAGCTCAAATGCACCTAAATCCCTAAGCTAGACTTCACTTCAATGGCTCCCGATCAGGTATCGCATATAGTTCAAGCTTCTTCTACTAACCTACAAATGCACTCGATCTGCAGCCCCTCACTACCTCTCTACCCTCATCTCCCCTTACACTCCGCTCACAAGATAAATCCCTCTCCTCAGAACCCTTCTCCACCACCGCCAACTCCAGCCTCCGCCCTTTCTGCCTCGCCTCACCCTATGCTTGGAATAATCTCCCGGAGCCCATATGCCAAGCCCCCTCCCTGCCCATCTTCAAATTCTTGCTCAAAGCCTACCTCTTCAATGTCGCTTTCGGCACCTAACCATTACACCTTCATTCAGGAAATCTAGATTTTCCCAATTTGTTTGACTGCACTTTTTGTCCTTTAGATTGTAAGCTCCTTGAGCAGGGACCGTCCTTCTTTGTTAAATTGTACAGCGCTGCGAAACCCTGGTAGCGCTTTAGAAATGTTTAGTAGTAGTAGACGCCTAAGTAAGAGTCGCACTGAGCCCATAGCACTTACACAAGGCACACATATACAGCCTGATACAAATTTCCAGTATGTGGCAGCATGTTCTCAGATGTTCTGCACAGTCTGCTCCTTGGATGAAATGTTAACACATCAGTCTTTTGCCTCAGATAAGAGCCCCGCTTTTTTTTTTTTTTTTACAGAAATGAGTTGCAGCGGTGTTAATGACATACATTTTGGCTTGAGGGTATGCACACACATAGTAACATAGTAGATGACGGCAGAAAAAGACCTGCATGGTCCATCTAGTCTGCCCAAGACAAACTCATATGTGTATACCTTACCTTGAATTTGTACCTGTCCTTTTCAGGGCACAGACCATATAAGTCTGCCCAGCAGTATTTCCCACCTCCCAACCACCAGTCCCGCCTCCCATCAGCGGCTCTGGTACAGATCGTATAAGTCTGCCCTCCCCTATCCTCGCCTCCCAACCACCACCCCCTCTTCCCCCCAACTGCTCCGCCACCCAATTTCAGCTAAGCTTCTGAGGATCCATTCCTTCTGCACAGGATTCCTCTATGCATATCCCATGCATGTTTGAACTTCGTTACCGTTTTCATCTCCACCACCTCCCGCGGGAGGGCATTCCAAGCGTCCACCACCCTCTCCGTGAAAAAATACTTCCTGACATCTTTCCTGAGTCTGCCCCCCTTCAATCTCATTTCATGTCCTCTCGTTCTACCGCCTTCCCATCTCCGGAAAAGATTCGTTTGCGGATTAATACCTTTCAAATATTTGAACGTCTGTATCATATCACCCCTGTTTCTCCTTTCCTCCAGGGTGTTACATGTTCAGGTCAGCAAGCTTCTCTTCATATGTCTTGGAACGTAAATCCCATACCATCCTCGTAGCTTTTCTTTGCACCGCTTCCATTTTTTTAACATCCTTCGCAAGATACGGCCTCCAAAACTGTACACAATACTCCAGGTGGGGCCTCACCAACGTCTTATACAGGGGCATTAAAACCTCCTTTCTTCTGCTGGTCACTCCTCTCTCTATACAGCCTAGCAATCTTCTAGCTACTGCCACCACCTTGTCGCACTGTTTCGTCGCCTTCAGGTCCTCAGATACTATCACCCCACGATCCCTCTCCCCATCCGTGCCTATCAGACTCTCCCCGCCTAACACATACGTCTCCCTTGGATTTCTACTCCCTAAGTGCATCACTTTGCATTTCTTCGCATTGAATTTTAATTACCAAACGTTAGACCATTCTTCTAGCTTCTTCAGATCTTTTTTCATGTTTTCCACACCCTCCGGGGTGTCCACTCTGTTGGAAATCTTGGTGTCATCCGCAAAAAGGCAAACTTTACCTTGTTAACCCTTCGGCAATGTCACTCACAAATATATTGAACAGAATCGGCCCCAGCACCGATCCCTGAGGCACTCCACTACTCACCTTTCCCTCCTCCGAGCGAACTCCATTCACCACCACCCTCTGGCGTCTGTCTGTCAACCAGTTCCTAATCCAGTTCACCACTTTGGGTCCTATCTTCAGGCCGTCTAGTTTAAGAGCCTCCTGTGGGGAACCGTGTCGAAAGCCTTGCTGAAATCTAAGTAGATGACGTCCATAGCGCGTCCTTGATTTAATTCTCCTGTCACCCAGTCAAAGAATTCAATGAGATTCGTTTGGCACGGTTTCCCTTTGGTGAAACCATGTTGTCTCGGATCTTGCAACTTATTGGCTTCCAGGAAATTCACTATCCTTTCCTTCAGCATGGCTTCCATTACTTTTCCAATAACCGAAGTGAGGCTTACCGGCCTGTAGTTTCCAGCTTCTTCCCTATCCCCACTTTTGTGAAGAGGGACCACCTCCGCCGTTCTCCAATCCCTCGGAACCTCTCCCGTCTCCAAGGATTTATTAAACAAGTCTTTAAGAGGACCCGCCAGAACCTCTCTGAGCTCCCTCAGTATTCTGGGGTGGATCCCGTCCGGCCCCATGGCTTTGTCCACCTTTAGCTTTCCAAGTTGTTGATACACACTCTTTTGTGAACGGCGCTCTATCCACCTCATTCTCAGGCAACACTGTTATTCCCATTATTATGACTCACTGGCTCCACATTGTGGGGTCACCTTGACAAGAAACCAGGGTTTCATAAACAATGCAATTTGCCAACCACAGCACTCTCCTGCTGCAAGAGTAATTCCAAGAGTCCTTGGCTGTTCTGGCCATGATGTTGATGGTGATAACAACCTTGTTGTTCTTGCACATCGGAACCCTTTTCAGCAGTCTTTGTCTGAATGCAAGGTCGCAGCTTCAGCAAATAGGCTTTGCATTAAAAGACTGAATAAACTTGTCTGCATTTTTGAAGTAAGGATATTAATTTTGAATAGTGTCGTGTATTATAATCCCGTATATATTTGCTATATAGGAACACCTATAGTGCTTGTTTTATTCCTACAGATGCAGCCCAAATATTGGGCTATACATGGCCATGCTGTGCATTGATTTTTTAAATTAATTTGTGTTTTAGTTGCACTAGTAAACATCTGACTGACTTTGTAACTTCTCATGAACCCCATGAACAGCTGCTGAGGAAATTAGAATGTCATGGGATAGGAGGTAATGTCCTATTGTGGATTAAGAATTAGTTAAAAGAAAACAGAGTAGGGTTAAATGGTTAGTATGTAGTTAAATGGTCAGGGTAGATAGTGGGGTTCCCAAGGGGTCTGTGCTTGGACCACTGCTTTTTAATATTCATAAACCTAGAGATGGGAGTAACAAGTGAGGTAATTAAATTTTCTGATGACACACAAAGTTATACAAAGTTATTAAATTACAGAGGACCTAATGAGATTGGGCATCCAAGTGGCAGATAACGTTTAATGTGAGCAAGTGCAAAGTGATGCATGTGGGAAAGAGAAACCCAAATTATAGCTACATGATGCAAGTGTTCCACATTAGGAGTCCACCCAGGAAAAGGATCTAGGTGTCATCGTTGATGATACTTTGAAACCCTCTGCTCAGTGTGCATCAATGGCTAAGAAAGCAAATAGAATGTTAGGAATTATTAGGAAAGGAATGAAGGCAAAAATGAGTGTATTGTTCCATGGTTCAACTGCACCTCAGATCTCTATATATAAAAGGCACCACCAACGTTCTAAATGAAATGAAGCGTCCAGCCGGAAGTGTGAAGGGGGAGAGAGATCCGGTTTTCCCATGAGTGTCTGCCCCACCCTTGCTCTCTCTGTAACAGTGAAGGACTCAGAGGGGGGAGGGGAGAGAGGGCAGAAGCCCTCACTATCTCTGTAACACAAACACAGCACAGCAAGAAACTTAACACTGATGGACTCATCTCCGAGGGGGGAGGGGGTAGACAGCACAGGGGAAGGGAGACAGGGCAGAGGGCAGGGAGACACACACTCCCACATGCACACAGAAGAAAACCTTGCTAGCCCCCGTTTCATTTGCATCAGAAACGGGGCTTTTTTACTAGTATGAATATAATTGGGTCTGTCGGAACGGTTTAGGCAGCGGAAGCAATGGGATTTCTACTACCCTGAAAAGGACTGCATGTTCCCTTAAAATAGTTAATCACTCCGACCTTGTATTTCCTCATGACTGCTTTACACAGTCTCGACAGTGGCAAGCTCCATAATTAGAAAGAAACCCATTAGTCAGTAGATATAATAATATAGTAACATAGTAGATGACGGCAGAAAAAGACCTGCATGGTCCATCCAGTCTGCCCAACAAGATAAACTCTCATGTGCTACTTTTTGTGTATACCTTACCTTGATTTGTACCTGTCCTTTTCAGGGCACAGACCGTATAAGTCTGCCCAGCACTATCCCCGCCTCCAAACCACCAGTCCCGCCTCCCACCACCGGCTCTGGCACAGACCGTATAAGTCTGCCCAGCACCATCTCCGTCTCCCGCCACCGGCTTTGCCACCCAATCTCGTCTAAGCTCTTTAGGATCCATTCCTTCTGAGCAGGATTCCTTTATATTTATCCCACGCATGTTTGAATTCCGTTACCGTTTTCGTTTCCACCACCTCCCGCGGGAGGACATTCCAAGCATCCACTACTCTCTCTGTGAAAAAAATACTTCCTGACATTTTCCTTGAGTCTGCCCCCCTTCAATCTCATTTCATGTCCTCTCGTTCTACTGCCTTCGCATCTCCGGAAAAGGTTAGTTTGCAGATTAATACCTTTCAAATATTTGAATGTCTGTATCATATCACCCCTGTTTCTCCTTTCCTCCAGAGTATACATGTTTAGTTCAGCAAGTCTCTCCTCATACGTCTTGTAACGCAAATCCCATACCATTCTCGTAGCTTTTCTTTGCACCGCTTCAATTCTTTTTACATCCTTAACAAGATACTCCAGGTGGGGCCTCACCAACGACTTATACAGGGGCATCAACACCCCCTTTCTTCTGCTGGTCCCACCTCTCTCTATACAGCCTAACAACCTTCTAGCTAAGGCCACCGCCTTGTCACACTGTTTCGTCGCCTTCAAATCCTCAGAGGCTATCACCCCAAGATCCCTCTCCCCATTCGTACCTATCAGACTCTCCCCGCCTAACACATACGTTTCCCATGGATTTCTACTCCCTAAGTGCATTACTTTGCATTTCTTCGCATTGAATTTTAATTGCCAAACCTTAGACCATTCTTCTAGCTTCCGTAGGTCCTTTTTCATGTTTTCCACTCCGGGGTGTTCACTCTGTTACAGATCTTAGTACCGTGTTTCCCCGAAAATAGGACATCCTCCGAAAGTAAGACCTAGTAGAGGTCTTGCTTAAATTTGAAAATATAAGGCCTCCCCCGAAAATAAGACCTAGCAGGGGAGGCCTTATTTTTCGGGGAAACATCGGGGTCACCCCCCCACCCGAGATCGCCGGCTAGCCCCCTTGATCTGCGGCTCCCCCCGCCCTCAGTCGCTCCCGGAACTAACCTCTTAACCGCTTCCTTTCACCTTCGCACTCGCCGCAAGCAGCAGGGCTGGCCACTCCTTCTTTCCGTGTCCCGCCCTCGTCTGACGTTACGTTACGTCAGGCGAGGGCGGGACACGGAAGGAAGGAGTGGCCTGCCCTGCTGCTTGCGGCGAGTGCAAAGATGAATGGTGAAAGGAAGCATTTAAGAGGTTAGTTACTTCCGGGAGCGACTGAGGGCAGGGGGAGCCGCCGATCGAGGGGGGGAGCCGGCGATCTCGGGGGGGGGGGGGGGGGGTGACACCGATGTTTCCCCGAAAAATAAGGCCTCCCCTGAAAATAAGACCTAGCAGGTCTTGGGGAGCAAAATTTAATATAAGACAGTGTCTTATTTTCGGGGAAACACGGTATCATCCGCAAATAGGCAAACTTTACCTTCTAACACTTCGGCAATGTCACTCACAAATATATTGAACAGAATCGGCCCCAGCACCGATCCTTGAGGCACTCCACTACTCACCTTTCGCTCCTCCGAGCGAATTCCATTCACCACCACCCTCTGGCGTCTGTCCGTCAACCAGTTCCTAATCCAATTCACCACTTCGGGTCCTATCTTCAGCCCATCCAGTTTATTTAAGAGCCTCCTGTGGGGAACTGTGTCAAAAGCTTTGCTGAAATCTAAGTAGATTACATCAATAGCTCGTCCCTGATTCAGTTCTCCTGTCACCCAATCAAAGAATTCAATGAGATTCGTTTGGCACGATTTCCCTTTGGTAAAACCATGTTGTCTCGGATCTTGCAACTTATTGGTTTCCAGGAAATTCACTATCCTTTCCTTCAGCATGGCTTCCATTACTTTTCCAATAACCGAAGTGAGGCTTACCGGCCTGTAGTTTCCAGCTTCTTCCCTATCACCACTTTTGTGAAGAGGGACCACATCCGCCGTTCTCCAATCCCTCGGAACCTCTCCCGTTTGCAAGGATATATTAAACAAATCTTTAAGAGGACCCGCCAGAACCTCTCTGAGCTCCCTCAATATCCTAGGGTGGATCCCATCCGGTCCCATGGCTTTGTCCACCTTTAGCTTTTCAAGTTGTTCATACACACTCTCTTCCGTGAACGGTGCTCTATCCACTTTAATCTCATTTGTACTTTTTCAAGTCCAAATTTGCTTTTTCTTCATCATTAGCCACATAGCGGTTCGCAGTATCTTTTAGTCTCACAATTCCCTTTTTAGTCATTCTCCTTTCACTAATATACCTGAAGAAAATTTTGCCACCCCTCCTTACATTTCTAGCCATTTGTTCTTCCGTTTGCGCTTTTACCAGACGTATCTCTCTTGGCTTCTTTCAGTTTCATCCGGTATTCCTCCTCGTTTTCCTTTTCTTGAGTTTCTTTTGTATTTTTGGAACGCCAACTCTTTAGCCTTTATTTTCTCAGCCACTTGCTTGGAGAACCATATCGGTTTCCTTTTTCTCTTGCTTTTATTTACTTTCCTTACATAAAGGTTCGTGGCCCTCTTTATAGCTTCTTTCAGCCTGGACCACTGTCCTTCCACTTCTTGTATTTCCTCCCATCCCATCAGCTCCTTCCTCAGGTATTCCCCCATTTTAGTAAAGTCAGCACGCTTGAAATCCAGGATTTTGAGTTTTGAGTGGCCACCCTCCTCTTCAGCCGTCATATCAGACCAAACCGTTTGATGGTCACTGCTGCCCAGGTGGGCACCCACTCGGACATTTGACACATTATCCCCATTTGTGAGTACCAGATCTAGCGTCGCTCTCTCCCTCGTGGGTTCCTTCACCATTTGTCTGAGCAAAGCACTTTGAAAAGCATCCACGCTCTCTCTACTTCTTTCTGATTCCGCCGACAGAACCTTCCAATCTACATCCGGCAGATTGAAATCTCCCAACAACAGCATCTCTTTTCTTCCCCAGCTTTTGAATATCAGCAATCAGATCTTTATCTAGTTCCTCCAAGACCTATGGAATGTGTTTGCTGTAACCTATCTAGAATAGCATTGAAATGCCCAGAGCCACAAGTGTAAGCTATGGGTAATCAGAAAATAGTCTTATCTGAGAACTCCCAAATCCGTCCAGCTTCTGTGCAGAGACAAAAACCACGTGGAGAGAGAAGCTCCACCTGTGCTATGCAATTACCTTACAACAAAAGCAGATGGGGGAGGGGAGGGGCTCCACACTGTATGGAAGCAGAAGGGAAAAAAAAACAACAAGAGAAACTACTACCGATTTTAAAGCACTTGTTAAATCCAGTTCTCAGATTATCAACTATCAAATACAAATAGCCAATAAGCAGTTTTAAAATCTGTTACATAGAATACAGATATCAATTAGAAATAGCCACTAAGCAGTTAGTTAGGAAACACAGATTATGAGATCACAAGTTTAGCTGAGCAGATAATAAATAGGGGGGGGGGAGGGGTTTGGGTTTTTTCCCCCCTGGTATAATAGAAATACAGTGTCAGACTAGGATTGAGGGGGACAGAGTTGTCCAGAGCCACAAGTGTAAGGTAGGTGTAGTCAGAAAATAGTCTTACCTGAGAGCTCCCAAATCCGTCCAGCTTCTAATATGGTTTATTAGCATCAGCATCTTATCCAAAGGCAGTACAGGCAAATTAGGCGTTCATCTCTGGAACATGATGGGATAAAGCTTCACACAGCAGGTGCAGTCTGTTCTTTCTCTTCAGCCTTCTGTCCTGATACCCTTCAGACTGCCCTTTTTATACTCTTCTGGCTCTATTAATCCCTATGAACCCTAACTTTCTCACCAAAACTCTTTGGCCCTTATCAGTTGATAAGAATGACTTCACATGTTCCCAAGGTGGAAGAAGGGGTTGAAATCTGGAGGAGGGAGAGAGAAGTAGTCCAACACCGCCCCCACGGCCAGCAGGGCGAGGAGTATGTGAAAATAGATAACCGCCATGGCACAGGGCTGCGACTGAAGCAGAGTCATCAGGGCAGAGCCAGGTTTCTGTTATGGCGAGCAGATGGAGGTGACGCGAGATAAAGAGGTCCTGGATATAGGGGAGTTTGTTACAGATAGAGCGGGCATTCCATAGGGCGCAAGAGAAGGGCAGAGAAGAGGAGGGAAGTAGAGGAATAGAGATGAGGTTAGAGAGGTCACGGTGAGATCTGTAGAGTTTGGATAATAGTTGGTGAGGAGGGCCAGGATTGGGATTGATGTCACCAGCTGAGAGTAAGAGAAGGAGTAAAAGAGAACGGAGGAGAGTAGGAGAGGTGTGGCCACGAAGGCGTCGAAGGCGAGAGGTATTTAGGTGGAATGGGGAAGGCAAAATGGAGGGAAGAAAGAGACTGAGATTAAAGGCCAAGAGGGAGGAAGAGGGTAGGAGAGAAGGTGAGGTGATGAAGTCAATGGATGGGAAGTGAGTTCCTGTAGCGGAGAGAGGTAGGGGGTGAGGGAAAAGATTAGGAAGAGACAGAGCTAGGAAGAGAATGTGAATAGGGGCCATAAACGATTAAGGTACTTTAGCAACTGGAAAAAAGATTAGATACAAAGAGAAAAATGCCCCGGCACCTAGAGCGGAGGCCCTGAGTGGATCGGGGTGGACCTGGGTGTCACCCCGGAGAAGGCTGTAAGGATATGCAGATGAGCTGCAAGTCCTCCACAGCACCTGAAAGGCAGCCGGTGGTAGAGGTGGGCACCTCTCAGCTGAGAAAAGGCTTACCAGGGGTTAGGCCGAAGCCAGCATTCCTCCCCCTGAGGGTCGCCTGATCCTAGCCAAAAAGCACCTGGAAACTCTGTGCACTTGGAGAGAAGGCCCTGGGAAGATCGGGGTGGAACTAGAGTCACCCCAGATACAGCTGTGAGGAAATGCAGAAGGGCTGCAAGTCCTCCACAGCACCTGGTGGGAGCGCTGGGCACCTAGAGCAGAGGCCCTGAGTGGATCGGGATGGACCTGGGTGTCACCCCGGAGAAGGCTGTAAGGATATGCAGATGAGCTGCAAGTCCTCCACAGCACCTGAAAGGCAGCCGGTGGTAGAGGTGGGCACCTCTCAGCTGAGAAAAGGCTTACCAGGGGTTAGGCCGAAGCCAACATTCCTCCCCCTGAGGGTCGCCTGTTGAGAAAAGAGTTGAAGGACGACTAAACCTCACTTGGATGGTAACTAAAATCGCTATTCAAGCTAACTCCTTTGTTTAGCTACATGCTTGCTGCATACTGACTAGCCACTTGAAATAGCCGTCTAGATCAGTATTTTACCTAACTTATTAGGGTACAAGAACTGAATTACTCAATATTTTCTAGCCCAGTATTTCTCTTTTCTAGCATGTAGATTACAATCTCCCATCAATTTGCACCGCTTATTGTTTAATAAGTAGTGCAGCTTAGACAATAAGCGGTGCAAATTGATGGGAGATTGTAATCTACGTAAGCTAGAAAAGAGTATACTGCGCATACTGTACTGCTCACTGAGTGCGTTGCATTAATAATACTGCACTGCATATTTACTACTGCTTATATTGCACTGCATTTACTGAATGCTCTATGTACTGCTTACTGTTTAAAATTGTACTGCTTATGCACTGCTGATACTGTAACGGTTATACACAAATTACAACCACTGTATTTCTTAAATTGTACCGCGTACACTATACTGCCTACTGTCTAAGCTGCATTTGTTTATTATACTGCACTGTTTGGACCATATCGCTCATACTGCACTGCGCATACTGTACTGTTTACTGTCAAAACTGCACACAAACCACAACCAACATGAATACCAAAAAACTATTCATGATAATCTACTTCCTCCCCCTAATCTACCATGCTTGGACCACCTCCAACGTAAATAACAACCTACCCACAATACACAAACCCTATAGACAATCCACTCACAACTCACCAGAACAAAAGAATAATAACCAACCAAAAGGAAAAACAAATATACGGAAATAATCAACAGAGAAGAAAGGAAACAACAAAACCAAAAATCAAGAAAACAGGCAATTAATAAAAATCAACACATCTACAACCCAGACCGAACCGTACCATCCAATCCAACTGGGATACGTTAACGCCTGGTCAGTAGTAAACAAAACAGATATCATTACAGACTGGATCACCACGGACAAACTTGACTTCCTATTCATCACTGAAACCTGGATCCACGACCTTAAGGATCCCATAATCCTAGACTCAGGGCCGGTCTTAGCAAGTGCGGGGCCCTATGCAGACCAATTTGGTGGGGCCCCATCATAGCCCCGCCCCCAGCCCAAGCTAAACTTGTACAGAAAAACTGATTGAAATAATAAGCACAATGCTATCATGAACCCCCCCAGAAATTATTCAGTTCAAGTCCACTACAATTAGTAGTTCCAATTCTCATAACCCCGGGGGGGGGGGGGGGGGGGGGGGGTCAGAGGTGCGGACACACAATCTCTCCACTGCAAAACACTATACACAAACTTGTGCAAAAACACACTCATAACCTTACCAAATCATAACAGCACTAATTCCAAGGACAGGACGAGCTACAACCTTATGCGTGGAAAGACAGCACTGTAATTACACCAGGTTCTAAAACACCAATACACTACCTCGTGAAAAAAACAAAACAAAAAGGGCTGCAAATGCTACATGCTAGCAGGATACTGCACCTTGATCACGCATGAAAAACACATGACACAACAGATATGAAGGCAAAATAAACTGGAAAGTTACCTCAAGAAGTCAGACTCAGCATGCAGCAATACTAGAAAAATTGAAACTTGCATGCAAAATATCACAGATGCACATTTCCAAAAGCTGACATATTCCAATTAATACATTCTGAATAAAATACTTTTTTCTACCTTTGTTGTCTGATCATTTGTTTTTTTCTATTCGCTTTGGTCCCAGTGTCTTCTGTTTTATGCAGTGTCTTCTTTCCATTTGATATTTTTTCTCTCACCATGTCCACCATCCTCCTGTGTCCTTATGTGTCCTGTCTACCATCTCCATGTGCATCTCCTTCCTTTGTCTTTCCTTCCCTCCGTTCCTGCCCAACATTTCTCCTCTCTCCCCTGCCCTCCATGTCCAGCAATTTCTCCTCTCTCCCTGAGCCCTGCCCTCCCATCCATGCTCCTCTCCCCTGCCCCCTCCATTCATCATCCCTATCCAGCAATTCCCCTCTCCCCCTGAGCCCCCTCCCATCATGCTCCTCTCCCCTGCCCCCTCCATTCCATTCATCATCCCTATCCAGCAATTCCCCTCTCTCCCTGAGCCCCCTCCCATCCATGCTCCTCTCCCCTGCCCCCTCCATTCCATTCATCATCCCTATCCAGCAATTCCCCTCTCTCCCTGAGCCCCCTCCCATCCATGCTCCTCTCCCCTGCCCCCTCCATTCATCATCCCTATCTAGCAATTCCCCTCTCTCCCTGAGCCCCCTCCCATCCATGCTCCTCTCCCCTGCCCCCTCCATTCCATTCATCATCCCTATCCAGCAATTCCCCTGACCCGCCATTCCATTCATCATCCCTATCCAGCCATTCCCATCTCTCCCTGAGCCCCCTCCCATCCATGCTCCTCTCCCCTGCCCCCTCCATTCATCATCCCTATCCAGCAATTCCCCTCTCTCCCTGAGCCCCCTCCCATCCATGCTCCTCTCCCCTGCCCCCTCCATTCCATTCATCATCCCTATCCAGCCATTCCCCTCTCTCCCTGAGCCCCCTCCCATCCATGCTCCTCTCCCCTGCCCCCTCCATTCATCATCCCTATCCAGCAATTCCCCTCTCTCCCTGAGCCCCCTCCCATCCATGCTCCTCTCCCCTGCCCCCTCCATCATCCCTATCCAGCCATTCCCATCTCTCCCTGAGCCCCCTCCCATCCATGCTCCTCTCCCCTGCCCCCTCCATTCCATTCATCATCCCTATCCAGCCATTACCCTCTCTCCCTGAGGCCTGGCATCCATGTCCAGGTCCTCTCTCCCTTACCCTCCCGCTCCCACGTTCAACTGCCTGCCCGCCCTGGCGCCCTCTTTTTCAGCCCCCAACCAAGGATGGCTCTTCGTTTTTTTTTTTTTTTTAACTTTACCCGCCTCCATCGCCGGAATCCGAGCGTCACTAAAAGCGCTCCTCCTCTCCCGAGTCTCCCCGACGTCTCTAGCAGAACGCAGTAGAACTGGAGCTGTTCCTGATTCGTTTCATTCTCAGTGTCTCGCCCTCGAGGGCGGGACACTGAGAATGAACGAATCAGGAAAAGCTCCAGTTCTGCTAGAGACGTCGGGGGGGACTCGGGAGAGGAGGAGCGCTTTCAGTGACGCTCGGATTCTGGCGAGGCGGCGACGGAGGGTAAAGTTAAAAGAAAAATAAAGATCCTTGCGGCGGGAAGAGGCTGACTGAGGCGCGCCGCGCGGGGCCCCCCTAAGCGCGGGGCCCTATGCGGCCGCCTCGGCTTAAGACCGGCCCTGCCTAGACTTATGCCCACCAAGATACAAAATTACCCACTGGACAAGAAACGGGAAAAGAGGTGGTGGTATAGCCATTATATATAAATCCGAATTCACTATTACCACCACAGCTGAATCCATCCTACCTCAACTCGAAATTGCATCGGTAAGAATCAATCACCCAAACCTGCAGGAAAACCTTAACGCAATCCTACTCTACAGGCTGCCAGGGAGCTGGCAAGACACTCACACACCTTATGGACTTCATCTCGAACACATGCATCTCTACGTCAAACCTTATCATAATAGGCGATATCAACCTGCACTTGGAAGATCTTACCTTAACAAGCACCCAAGAATGCAAGGAATTCCTTTAATTATGGGATCTTCACGTACCAAATGCACAACCAACACACAGGAAAGGACACACACTAGATGTTATCGCATACAAATTCGATACAGACCTAAACCTCATACTAGAAGATACAAAATGGATACCCACACTATGGTCCGACCACTACAAAGCATACATCTCCCTCCAATGGAGGTCGAAAACCACAATCAAAAAAACAAGAACGAAAAACCTACACCACTAGAGGAAAAATAGACCCGGTAATATTCTGGCAAAAGATCTACGATAACGAATGGACAACAAAGACAGACACAATCAAATTCCTCCAAGTGTGGGACAAAAGATGCAGAACAATATTAGACAATATCGCCCCAATTCAAATCAGAACCTCGCACAGAAAGAACTCAATACCGTGGTTTAACGAAGATTAAAAAAAACTCAAAACACAAGTTAGGAAATTAGAACGCGCCTGGAATAAAAAGAAAGACGAACCCACACTCAATGCCTAGAAACAAATCCGAAGAAAATACAAATACACCATAAGACAAACCAAAAGACTATACTACAAAACCGAAATTAGACCAAATTACAAGGACACACACAAACTCTTCCAACTTGTGAACAAACTAATAGACACCACACCAGTTACGAACAACAGCAAAGATATACCAGGAGCTGATGACCTCACGAAGTACTTCAAAGAGAAAATAGTACAACTGCAACTAAAAATACCTGCCAGCCCTTTCGAATACACTGCTGGCCTAGAATGTCTGGATCCAGACCCTGGAGTATACCCAGCAGATAGGATCTGGACCGAATTCGAGCCACTATCGGAAGATCTCATCTCCCAAACGCTTAAAAGATTTGCCAAATCTCACTGCAAACTAGACATCTGCCCAAATAACCTTATGAAATTGGCCCCCAACACTTTATAACATCTAACGAAACATGTGAATTTTATGCTACAAAATGGACTCTTCCCAAAGGAGAAAGGAAATATCCTACTCACCCCCATACCCAAAGATGCAAAGAAAAATGCGAGTGAATTAACCAACTATAGACCAGTAGCATCCATTCCCCTAATAACCAAAATAACAGAAGGGATGGTCACCAAACAACTCACAGAATATCTAAAGAAGTTTTCAATACTACAAGAGTCCCAATCAGGATTTTGTTCCAATCACAGTACTGAAACAGTACTAGTTACGCTCATGAATAAATTCAAACAAACGATTGCAACCGGCAAGAATATATTACTTCTACAATTCGACATGTCAAGTGCCTTCGACATGGTTGATCATGGAATCCTACTACACATCCTTGAACAGTATCGGAGGCAACGTTCTTAATTGGTTTAAAGGATTCCTAACTACACGCTCATATCAAGTGACATCAAATTCGACTACATCTGCCACATGGACACCCGAATGTGGAGGTCCACAGGGATCTCCCCTCTCACCGACTATATTCAACCTAATGATGACACCCTTGACCAAACTACTACCAAAGCAAAATCTCAATTCATACATTTACGCTGATGATGTAACGATTTACATCCCATTCAAACAAGACCTAAAAGAAATTTCCAATGAAATCAACCAAAGTCTACATATGCACTCCTGGGCAGATGCCTTTCAGCTAAAACTCAATGCAGAAAAAACCCAATGCCTAATACTCATCTCCCAACACAACACGAGCAAATTTACCATCATCAACACCCCAAAACTAACTCTACCAATTTCGGAAACCCTGAAAATTCTTGGAGTCACCATTGACCGGCACCTAACACTTGAGAATCGCTCGAAAATCATGACCAAAAAGATGTTCCATTCAATGTGGAAGTTAAAAAGAGTAAAACCATTCTTCCCAAGAACCGTTTTCCGGAATCTGGTACAATCATTAGTACTCAGTCACCTAGACTACTGCAACTCACTCTAAGCTGGCTGCAAAGAGCAAATACTCAAAAAAAAAAAAAAAAAAAAAAACTTCAGACAGCCCAGAACACAGCAGCCAGACTCATATTTGGAAAACCAAAATACGAAAGTGCAAAGCCCCTACGAGAGAAACTACACTGGTTACCAATCAAAGAACGCATCACGTTCAAAGTATGTACCCTAGTACATAAGATCATCCACGGCGAGGCCCCAGCTTACATGCCTGACCTGATTGACCTACCACCCAGGAATGCCAAAAGATCATCTCGCACATTCCTTAATCTTCATTTCCCCAACTGCAAAGGCCTAAAATATAAACTAATGCACGCATCAACCTTTTCCTATGTGAGCACGCAATTCTGGAATGCATTGCCACGTAACCTAAAAGCGACCTATGAACTGACCAACTTCCGCAAACTGCTGAAGACCCATCTTTTCGAGAAGACATACCACAAAGACCAAAACATGTGAAATCCCCACATATATCTTGCAAGCAATGTTAAGAACGCCATACATTATATCATTATCATGTTTTCTATTACCATGCAACCCAAAACACTTCTGTAACACTAAATGTCAACTCTCCTTTCATTTCCACTATCCACGATATATTGTAAGCCACATTGAGCCTGCAAAGAGGTGGGTTAATGTGAGATACAAATGTAATAAATAAATAAATATTGGAAGCTAGTTGGCTTTGCAGCTGGGTGGAATGGTGTTTCTAGGAACACATCCTTGTGCAGGCAGACCTTCTCAGCAGGCATTCCCTGTGGGACTGGAGCCACGTTCCTCAGTCTTCCAGAACCTAGTTGTTCCTTGGGGTACTCTGACTAGTTGGAGTTGCAGTGGAATTGAATTGTTCCTGGCTTTATACAGCAGAGAGAAGCTAGGCATACCCTGACCTTTACAGGAACCTTGGTGTTTCTCCCTGACCTTTGATAGACTCCTCCAAGCAGTGGTTAGGCAATCATTTTGGAAATCCTATTGGTTCTAGCCTAGCCATGTTTTTTTATTTTTTTTATTTTATTTATCACTTTTACAATTTAAATCAAGTACAATCTTGAGTTCAGTAAAGATGACTATTAGTCATAGCAGTATACAGGAAATACAAAAAAAAAAACAATCTAAATTCAATCACATCATGATCTATTGCTCATCTTTAGTCCACAATATGGAGGCAAAACAAAACTATACCACAGGAAATTATCTTAATATTTACTAAGGAAAAAGGTGGCAAAGCAGACGCGCCAAGTGTTACACTTTTACGGCGTAGAAGTTATCACAGGTCTTGGTAGCGAATCGGATGAGCCAGCTAGCTTAGATTCCAGAAAAGAAGTCAGTTGTTTAGAATCAAAAAATATATATTTAACAGAATTTAATTTTATAACACATTTGCATGGAAAGTTTAGCCAAAACAACGCACCCAATTGCAATGCTTTGGGGCGAAGTTTAAGAAATTCTTGTCTCTTTTTCTGCGTTGCCTTCGAGACATCTGGGTACATTCTTATTTTATAACCTAGGAAATCCTGTTCTCTATGTAGGAAATATTGCTTTAGTATCCAATCTCTGTCGGGCTGCAGAATAAATGTAACTTTGAGTGTTGCTGCTGTAAGACCTGCCGAATCATCCTCTAACATTTGTGTTAGATTTATGTCTCCAGTCTCTACTGAGGGCATTACTCTTTCTCCTTGTTCAAGATCTCTTTTCAGGAAAGGTGTTATGTAGAATATCTTTGAAATAGGAGGATATGACTGTTCAGGTACTTTCAGTATTTCTGTGAGGTATTTTTTAAAGGTAATAAGAGGTGGTATGAACGGCTGCTTTGGGAAATTTAACAGTCTAAGCGTGTTTGATCGTTGATAATTTTCAAGCATTTCAACCTTATTTTGTAAATACTAGCCTAGCCATGTTATCTGTGACCCATTGCACTGGTTTGGTTCATGGTGGGTCCAGTTCTTTTTCCCCTGAAGGGATGTGAACCAGTGGTCAAGGAGGACTCTGATCCCTTCTGGTTCATCACTTAACCCTGAGAGATCATGTCCAAGGGTTTTCCTTCCACAGAGCTTGCTATATTGTGGAGGTCTTTTTATCCTTGACGTATATCCGATGTAGTGTGTGTTTGAGGGGTGCTGTGCAGTGTGTGCCTCCCCCGGGGTAAGCAGGCTTGATTTTTCCCTCCTAGTTTCCCAGTTAGCCCTTGAGCAGGGATTTCAGTTCTTTCAAAGTTCAAGAGCTGCTCTGTCAGGGCAGGATACAGACAGTTTTCTTAGCAGTTCACCCAGGTATAGTTTGTTGTGCATTGTGGAACATTTTTGGCCCCCTCTGTGGGTGGTGCTGCCACGGTGGAACTTCAGTTAGTCTCAGTGCCTCAATTGCACTGCCATTTCAGCCAAGGAGACTGGCTTCCCTAGGAGACCAGTTGATCAGCCTATTTAGCATCAGAGATGAAGGCTCATGCTTAAGTTTGCAAAACAGACAATGTCTCTAGGTACTACTTTATATTCTTTTGCTATTGATGGGTCCTGCTTTCATGTTGGTCAAGTGATATTCTCCCTTCCTTTGCAGCAGGAACTACCTTGGATTTCTTCCAGTAGTTTCTTAACCAGAATGTTTGCGTGCTCCTGAGTAATAAGCCTGTCAGTAGACTGCATGGACACCGGTTTTCTTTTTAGGGTCAGCGTGGAAGGAACTTCAGCATCCTCCATAATACAGTGCAGTGAAGTGGGCACTGACTTAGCTTCTAACTTAAGGTGTTCTTTTTTTTTTTTTTTTTTTTTTGGTTTTTAAGCTGCATTCCACTCATGTGCAAGCAACTTCCTGAGCTGAGGCCCAAGAAGTATCCCAATAATTGTAGGGTGTCAACCTTGTTGATGCTCCTTTCCTTGGAAATAAAGTATGTCAAAAAGTAAATGTGTGTGTGTATATATAAAATGATAAGTAGCAATAATAGTAATAATAGTACAAAGCTTGAAGACCTCAGTCAGGCCTTGTTATCTTAAGTAGCCACTCTCCTTTTGTCACCAGTCTTCTTTAAGGTGCTTTTTTTTTAATCACACAAAGTTTAAAGAGTTCCAGACTGCACCAGCACTTATACCAGTGACGTCAATGGAAGATTTCAGTTCTCGACCTCCTGCTGCTAGGGGAAAGGGAAGGGTAAATGGGACTTGATATACTGCCTTTCTGTGGTTTTTACAACTACATTCAAAGCAGAAAAGGACCTCAGATGGCCAAGTGCAATGACTTCACATGATATGCACATGTACTAACCGCATTTACAATACTCCTAGAATCATGTGTTCTCCGAGGACAAGCAGGCTGCTTGTTCTCACTGATGGGTCGGCGGCCCTCAGGACGGAAGGTTTTCCAGCAAAATCTTAACAAGCTTTGCAACAGCCCTTGGGTGCGGGGCGGACGTACTGCGCATGAACAGCCATCTTCCCGCCCATGTCCGTTCCCGCCTCAGTTTTTTCTTTTCCGCGGTGGAGAGTGGCTGATTGCAGTCTCTCTTCCGTAGGTCCTCAGGAGAAACGTAGGCGCCCTTCGCGAGCTTTTTGCCGCTTTTTTCTTGTTTTAAGTTGCCTTTGTTTTGTTTTTCCAGTTTAAAAAAAAAAGAACCTGTTTTTTCTTTAGTTTTTGCCCCTTTTCCTTGGAACATCGTGGCCTTTTTTGGGCCGCCCGTCCGCGGTTATCCCTTTTTTGTGCCTTCAGTTGGCACGATCGAGCCGTTTGATTTTTCCGCTGATGTTATCGAAGCCTTCCAGCGGCTTCAAGAAGTGTGCTCAGTGCCAGTGGTCTGTCTCGGCCACTGACCCACACTCCTGGTGCATCCGGTGCCTTGAGCCCGAACATCACCCAGAGGCTTGTAAGTTGTCTTAGTCTGAAAAAGCAGACACAGGCGTCGAGAAGAGCTCTTCGGGACCGTCTTTTCGGAGCTCCGACTGATTCTATCTACCTATCTACTTATCATTTCTATAGTGCTACAAGGCATATGCAGTGCTGTACACCATACACAGAAGACAGTCCCTGCTCAAAGAACTTACAATCTAGATAAGACAGGTAAACAGAACAATTAAGGGTAAAGGAATAAAGAGGTGAGGATAAAGGACAGGGTATGTGAGTTAGGAGTCAAAAGCAGTGGTAAAGAGGTGGGTTTTGAGTTTGGACTTGAAAACTGCTAAAGACGGGGCTAGACGTACAAGCTCGGGAAGTCTATTCCAGGCGTGAGGTGCAGCGAGATAAAAGGAACGGAGTCTTCCATATCATCATGCTGATCAATCCATAGACTGGTGGGTTGTGTCCATCTACCAGCAGGTGGAGATAGAGAGCAATCCTTTTGCCTCCCTATATGTGGTCATGTGCTGCCGGAAACTCCTCAGTATGTTCTCTATCTCAGCAGGTGGTGGTCACACACAGCAGCAGCTCTGGCTAGGCCTCCAAGCCTAATTTTTAGGTTTTGTTGAGTGCCTGGGGTTGAGGGCTCTTCTTGAGCAAGTACAAACCTGGTGGCGCCAGGTCCCTCCTTTTCTCCCTCCTCCCGCTGGCTCCGTTAAAAAAAAAAAAAAAAAAATTTTGGACGTCCTTAAGGGCATTTATTTCGACGTTTATTTAAACATTTATTGCAGCTACTCACTGGGACACCAGGTCGTTACAGCTCGGAGCGAGAAGCAGGTAATTTTTACCTTTTTATAGCGGGCAGGGGGATCCCCGATTGATCTCCACGTGGCCTATGGCGTCGGAGGGCGAGGGCGCGAAGAATCGCTCCCCGGACCGCGTGTGCGCTTCTAGTGGGGATGCGGGGGTTTTAAAGTCTGATTCGCCCTTGTTGGGTGTCAGTTTGGAGGCCGGTCAGTGTCCCGGGTCTTCCTCCGGCGCGGCGGTTTTTCCCGCTATAAACGCCCATCCCCCGCTGCTCACCTCCGCCATCTTGGCCGGCCACTCTGCTCGGACGGCTTCTTCTTGGGCCACCCTTGAGCTGGGAGACGTTCATGCCATGGCCGCCCTTGATTTGGGCGACGGCAAAAAAGCGGCTAAAGTTAAGCGCCGTTCTTCCCGCGCGGCTCCTTCGCGGAGTGTCGCGCCGGACGCCATCTTGGATGCGCAGCATGTTGCTCCCCCGCTCTTGCGAGCGCCGGTTGAGGGTGCGTCTAGGGCTGTGGCCCAGGCTGCTGAAATTCACAGTCTGGGGGGTTTCTCCCCCGAGTTTATTTTGCTGCTGCATCAGGCCTTCCTTATGCAAAACGCTGCCCCTTCTCCCTTGTCCGATAACGGGGTTGAGGCCCCCGGAAGTAAACGCCCTCGGGTGGATTCCCAGGCCTTAGAGGACGCTGTTTCCTCTGATGTAGATGAGGGCAGCGTATCTGAGTTCTCCCAACGGTCCTTTGGGGATTCCTTGGAGGAGACGGATTCCTGCTCGGATGGAGCGGATGACCCCTCTGCAGCGCGGATCTTTCGCTCAGAGGATTTGCCCAACCTGTTACTGCAGGCCATGAGCATTTTGAAGATTTCCTCGCCAGAGGACGTCTCTCCCTCAGCCCCTGTTGGCTCCGCCATTATGCTGGGGACGAAGCGCCCGCCTAGAACCTTCCACGTGCATGATGCCATGCACACCTTAATTTCGGCTCAATGGGATGTCCCGGAAGCGAGCCTCAAAGTGGCTAGGGCTATGTCCCGCCTCTATCCTTTGCCTGAAAGTGAGCGTGAGGCCTTTATTTGGCCTACCGTGGATTCTTTAATCACTGCGGTGACTAAGAAAACTGCGTTGCCGGTGGAAGGTGGCACGGCACTAAAGGACGCCCAAGACAGAAGATTGGAAGCGGCTTTAAGGTCGTCCTTCGAGGCGGTTGCCTCAGTTTGAGGCTCCTATGTGGCCAGGGCGTGCCTGACGATGGTGCAGCGGGCTTCCCCCTCGGATCCTTCCTTGAGGGCTGACTGGCCGGCCCTGGAATCGGGCTTGGCTTATTTGGCAGACTTTTACTGTATGATGTCTTGAGAGCCTCGGCTAAAGGCATGGCTCAGACAGTCTCTGCGCGGCGCTGGCTTTGGCTGAAACATTGGTCTGCGGACCACGCCTCTAAGTCCCGCCTGGCTAAGTTGCCTTTTAAAGGCAAGCTGCTCTTTGGGGTCGAGCTGGACAAAATCGTGTCCGATCTCGGCACGTCTAAGGGCAAGAGGTTACCAGAGGTCAGGGCTCGGGCCAGTGCTCGCCCCGGTATCTCCAGAGGACGGTTTCAGGAAGCCCGTCGGTACCGCCCGGGCAAGTCGGGCTCCTCTGCCCCCTCTTCCTTCAAAAGGAACTTCTCCCCCAAGCAGCATTCCTTTCGCAGAGTCCGCCATCCCGGAGGTACGGCCTCCGGTCCTCCCCCAGGGTCTCGTACCCAATGACGGGGTCCTGGTCCATGGCCCAGTGCAGATTGGAGGACGCCTGTCCTCGTTTCTGGGCGAGTGGACCAGAGTAACTTCAGACGCTTGGGTGCTGGAAGTCATCAGAGACGGCTACAAACTAGAGTTCTGCCGACCCTTAAGAGACGGGTTTGTACTCTCTCCCTGCAAGTCTCCGGTCAAAGCTGTGGCAGTGCAGCAGACCTTGGACAACCTGATACGCCTGGGTGCGGTCGTTCCGGTGCCAGAAAATCAGATTGGCAAGGGACGTTACTCCATTTACTTTGTGGTACCAAAGAAAGGAGGTTCTGTCCGGCCTATCCTCGACCTCAAAGGGGTCAATCGGGCCTTGAAAGTGCGGCACTTTCGCGTGGAGACTCTCCGCTCTGTTATAGCGGCAGTGAAGGCAGGAGAGTTCTTGGCTTCCTTGGACATCAAGGAAGCGTACCTGCATATTCCCATCTGGCCTCCTCATCAACGCTTTCTGCGTTTTGCAGTCCTGGGCCGACACTTCCAGTTCAGAGCCCTCCCTTTCGGGTTGGCTACTGCTCCGCGGACCTTCTCCAAAGTAATGGTGGTCATCGCGGCCTTCCTGCGAAAGGAAGGAGTACAAGTCCATCCTTATCTGGACGACTGGTTGATCCGAGCCCCCTCTTATGCAGAGTGCGGCAAAGCTGTGGACCGGGTGGTTGCTCTTTTGAGCTCCCTGGGGTGGATCATCAACTGGGAGAAGAGCCGGCTGCGTCCGACTCAGTCCCTGGAGTATCTGGGAGTTCGATTCGACACCCAAGTGGGCAGAGTGTTCCTGCCGGACAATCGGATTGTCAAACTTCAGGCTCAGGTGGACCAGTTCCTAGTAGCCTCTCCTCTTCGGGCTTGGGACTATGTGCAGCTGTTGGGCTCTATGACGGCCACAATGGAAGTAGTGCCCTGGGCCAGGGCTCATAGGAGACCACTACAACTCTCTCTGCTGCAGCGCTGGACTCCGATGTCGGAGGATTATGCTGTGCGCCTTCCCTTGGTCCCGGCAGTTCGCAAGGCGCTGAGCTGGTGGATGCAGACAGACAAGTTGTCTGCAGGAATGCCTCTGGTGACCCCGGAGTAGATTGTCGTCACGACGGACGCCTCTTTGTCGGGCTGGGGAGCCCACTGCTTGGGAAGGACAGCGCAGGGGCTCTGGTCTCCTGCAGAGGCAAAGTGGTCTATCAACCTCCTGGAACTCAGAGCCATTCGGTTGGCGCTTTTGGAGTTCATCCCGGTACTGGCGTTGAAGCCAGTACGGGTCCTGTCGGACAATGCCACGGCTGTGGCCTATGTCAACCGCCAGGGAGGTACCAAGAGCGCCCCTCTAGCCAAGGAGGCCATGAATCTATGCCAGTGGGCGGAAGCGAACCTGGAACAGCTGTCAGCGGCCCACATTGCCGAAGTCATGAATGTCAAGGTGGACTTTCTCAGTCGCCATACCTTGGAGCCCGGAGAGTGGCAGCTATCTGCTCAGGCGTTCTTGGACATCACGAAGCGCTGGGGCCAGCCGAGCCTAGATCTGATGGCGTCATCGGCCAATTGCCAAGTGCCGCGCTTTTTCAGCAGAGGACGGGACCCTCGATCCCTGGGAGTAGATGCTCTTCTCCAACAGTGGCCGACACAGGAGCTTCTCTATGTGTTCCCGCCCTGGCCCATGTTGGGCAGGGTGCTAGACCGGGTGGCAAAGCATCCGGGCCGGATAATCCTGGTGGGTCCGGACTGGCCCAGACGTCCCTGGTATGCGGACTTGATCAGGCTCTCAGTTGACGATCCTCTGCGGCTGCCAGTGGAGCAGGGCCTGTTACATCAGGGTCCGGTGGTGATGGAGGATCCCTCCCCCTTTGGTCTTACGGCCTGGCTATTGAGCGGCAGCGTCTGAGAAAGAAGGGCTTCTCAGACAAGGTCATCGCCACTATGCTGAGAGCGAGGAAGCGCTCTACTTCTACTGCTTACACCAGGGTTTGGCGTACCTTTGCAGCGTGGTGTGAAGCAGGCTCACTTTCTCCCTTCACTGCTCCAATTTCTTCAGTGTTGGCGTTCCTGCAAGAAGGTCTGGAGAAAGGCCTGTCGCTCAGTTCCCTTAAAGTCCAGGTAGCGGCTCTGGCTTGCTTCAGGGGCCGCCTGAAGGCTGCTTCCCTGGCTTCGCAGCCAGATGTGGTGCGCTTTCTCAAGGGAGTTAATCACCTGCGCCCTCCTCTGCACTCAGTGGTGCCTGCGTGGAATCTCAACCTGGTGCTAAGAGCCTTGCAGAAGCCGCCTTTTGAACCCTTGTCTAGGGCATCTCTGAAAGACCTGACGTTGAAAGCAGTCTTTTTGGTGGCTATCACTTCAGCCAGAAGAGTTTCCGAGCTCCAGGCACTCTCATGTCGAGAGCCTTTTCTGCAGTTCACTGAGGCAGGAGTGACTATTCGCACAGTGCCTTCCTTCCTGCCCAAGATTGTTTCTCGCTTCCATGTGAATCAGCAGCTCTGTCTCCCTTCCTTTCGTAGGGAGGACTACCCAGAGGAATACTCTGCTCTCAAATATCTGGATGTGAGACGAGTCATCATCAGATACTTGGAAGTGACCAATGATTTCCGGAAATCGGATCATCTGTTTGTCCTGTTTGCAGGTCCTCGTAAGGGTCTGCAGGCTTCTAAGCCTACAGTGGCAAGATGGGTCAAGGAAGCCATTGCAGCGGCTTATGTGGCCGCGGGGAAGGTGCCGCCTATCCAGCTGAAGGCTCACTCCACTAGAGCTCAGGCGGCCTCGTTGGCAGAGGCCGAGTCCGTCTCCTTGGAAGAGATTTGCAAGGCGGCAACTTGGGCATCGGCCCATACCTTCTCCAAGCATTACCGCTTGACTGTGGCTGCTCGGGCGGAGGCCCGGTTTGGAGCTTCAGTGTTACGGTCAGGGATTTCAATGTCCCGCCCTGGGTGAGTACTGCTTTGGTACATCCCACCAGTCTATGGATTGATCAGCATGATGATATGGAAGGTAAAATTATGTATCATACCTGATAATTTTCTTTCCATTAATCATAGCTGATCAATCCATAGTCCCTCCCAGATATCTGTATTGTTTATATTCTGGTTGCATTTCAGGTTCAAGTTTAGTCTTCAGTTCCTGTTCAGGAGGACTTCGTGTTCAAGTTTTTCAATGGATTCTTCAAGAGTTGAGACGAATTTGTGTTACAGTGAGCTGCTGCATTCCTCTCTCCTCCGTTTTACGGGGCTGGATTGAGACATAAATTCTGCCGGCGCTCCCTCCCGCTTCGTGCGGCTGTAGGGCAGCTTTGTACCCCTCCCGCTTCGGCGGTGTTAGGGTCAGTCAGCTCCTCCCGCGGTTGCGGTTGCAGGATAAGCCAGATCCCCCCGCATCGGCGGGGTGGTGTCCCTCCCCCGCTCCGCGGGGATGAGCTGGACGGATTCCCCTCCCCCACTTGTGTGGGGATGAGCTGGGTTAATTCCCCTCCCCCGTTTCGGCGGTGGTGAGCTGGGCAGAGTGTCCCTTTGTGGGTGTAATTCTCTAAGTTCTGAGTCCTGCGGATGGAGCTTGGATATCGACATACTGATGAGTTTCCGGCAGCACATGACCACATATAGGGAGGCAAAAGGATTGCTCTCTATCTCCACCTGCTGGTAGATGGACACAACCCACCAGTCTATGGATTGATCAGCTATGATTAATGGAAAGAAAATTATCAGGTATGATACATAATTTTACCTTGAATTAGCAGTAGAGGAGCAAGGGACAGATAAGAGAGATTTAACAACAGAATGGAGTACTCGAGGGGGAACATAGGGGGAGACGAGTTGAGAGGTACTGGGGAGCGGCAGAGTGAATGCACTTATAGGTCAATAGGAGAAGTTTGAATTGAATACGGAAATGGATAGGGAGCCAGTGAAGTGACTTGAGAAGAGGGCTAATATGGGCATAGCGACTTTGGCGGAAAATGAGTCGCGCAGCAGAGTTTTGGATTGATTGAAGAGGAGAGAGATGGCTAAGAGGGAGGCTGGTGAGTAGTAGGTTACAATAATCAAGACGAGAGGTGATAAGAGTGTGGATAAGGGTTTTGGTAGAGTGCTCAAAGATGACGGGATGGATTTTGCTGATGTTATAGAGAAAGAAACGACAGGTTTTGGCAATCTGTGAGCAGAGAAGGAGAGAGAGGAGTCAAAGATGACCCCAAGGTTACGAGCTGATGAGACAGGGAGAATGAGAATGCCATCCACCGAAATAGAGAAAGGGGGGAAAGATGAGGAGCTCGATTTTGGCCATGTTAAGTTTCAGATGTCATTGAGACATCCAGGCAGTGATGTCAGGCAGGCTGAAACATTGGTCTGGATGCTGGTTGAGATTTTGGGGGTAGAGAGGTAGATTTGGCAGTCATCAGCATAGAGATGGTATTGAAAGCCATTGGATGATATCAGAGAGCCAAGGGAAGAAGTATAGATGGAGAACAGGAGAGGACCGAGAATAGAACACTGAGGTACACCAATTGGTAGAGGGATAGAAGTGGAAGAGGATCCACCAGAGTGTACACTAAATTTGTGAAGCAAGAGGTAGGAGGAGAACCAGGAAAGAACAGAGCCCTGGAATCCAAATGAAGATAGCATGTCAAGGAGTAGGCTGTGATCAACAGTGTCAAAAGCGGCGGATAGATCGAGAAGGATGATGGTAGAATAGAGACCTTTGGATTTGTCCAGGAGCAGGTCGTTGGAAACTTTAGTAAGTGCAGTTTCAGTTGAATGAAGAGGGCGAAAGCCAGATTGGAGTGGGTCAAGAATAGCATGAGATGAGAGAAAGTCAAGACGGCGGTGAACGGCGCGTTCAAGTAACTTGGAAAGGAAGGGAAGGAGGGAGATGTGTCGATAGATGGAAGGACAGGTAGGGTCAAGTGAAGGCTTCTTCAGGAGCAGTGTGACCACAGCATGATACATCGACATCGGTACCGAGTTTGGCGTCGTCGATATCAGCACCGGGGATGGCATCGACATCAGGAGCACAGGTAATGGCTGTCCGAACTTCACCTGTAGCTGGAAGTAGTGAGCCGTCGAGTGAGTGGGTCTCCACTGTCTCGAAGGACCCCGAGAAGGCGTCTGGATTCCACGTCCTCCTCGTCGGTACCGAGGGGTTCCGGTGACGTGCGAGCGAAGTCGAAGAAGCATCATCACCGGTCTCCCTCAAGGCACAGTACCGGGAGTTCTGGGGCGTCGAGGGATTAGGCAGCCGGAAAGCGCCGACGCCGTGAGGAGCGCTCACCCTCCATACAGAAGGTGTCGGTGCGTCGATCTTCGGACAGCCCGGTACCGCCTCCCAGACCTTTGCAGATTCTGATTTGATTCCGGTACCGGTCCCACAGCCTTCCTCGACAGCAACTGTGGAGGAAGAGAGCATTTGAGCCATTCTTCCTACTGCATCAGTCTGTTCCAGTACCGGGGGTGTGTGCGCCCTCGGTACCATCGATGGAAGCGGCAGCTGGCTCCGTGCCTGTGGTGAGGTCTCCGACGCCGGTACCGCTTGCGGCATCGGCCTCGGCTGCCACCCAGGTCGACTCCCCGTCGACGTCGTTGGAGGGAGCTTCATCTCTGCTGGCATGGGAGTCGACCTTTCTACATCGCCATCGAGGACATTGTTCCTCGGCGTTGAGACGGGCCCGGTTTTGGACTGTAGTTCGTGAACTCTTGTCCCAGGATGTCTCCTGGGATGAGGAGGAAGACCTCGGATATTTGTCTTCCGAGGAGTCTTGTGGTCTTCCTTCGGATCCTACTCCACTTGAGAGGAAGCTTTCTCCGCCGGAGAGTCTGTCCTTCTCCTCCTTTGTCCGGGAAATGTCTGTGGGCATTCCCTTCCCTGTGGTAACTGAGGATGAGCCCAGCACTGAGATGCTCGAGGTTCTTGACTATCCTTCGCCACCTAAGGAGTCATCCACTGCCTCTCTGCATAATGTCCTTAAGGAGACATTGCTGAGGAACTGGATGAAACCATTATCTAATCCCACCATCCCCCAGAAAGCGGAGTCACAGTATCGGATCCATGGAGATCCTGAGTTGATGAGGTCCCAGTTAACTCACGGCTCTGCGGTTGTGTATTCCGTTCTCAAGAGAGCTAGAAGTACTAGAGATTTCGTCTCGGCGCCCCCGGGGTGAGGGGCTAGGACTTGACTCTTTGGGGACGAAGGCCTACCAGTCCTCTATGCTCGTGTCCAAAATTCAGTGCTACCAGCTCTACACGAGCATTCACATGCGGAAAAATATCAAGCAACTGGCAGACTTGGTAGATAAGTTCCCTCCGGAGCATGCCAGGCCTTTTCAGGAGGTGGTCAGGCAGCTGAAGGCATGTCGTAAATTCCTGTCCAGGGGTGCTTATGACACTTTTGATGTTGCATCCAGATCCGCTGCTCAAGGTATAGTGATGCGCAGACTCTCATGGCTGCGTGCCTCTGACCTGGACAATCGGACCCAGCAGCGGCTTGCGGGTATTCCTTGCTGGGGGGTTAATATTTTTGGTGAGAAGGTCGAACAGGTGATAGAGCTGCTCCACCACCGGAAACCGCCCTCGACAAACTCTGCCACCGGGCGTCTTCAGCATCTACCTCAACAGGTAGATGTTTTTTCCGGGGAAGGAGGGCTCTTGAGGGTCATGTCACGGTTCATAGTGTTAGACCTATGGCAGCGTCAGTGGCTCACTTGAAGTCAGCCACTATTGGAGATTTGCAAGGCTGCGACGTGGTCATCAGTCCACACATTCACATCTCATTACTGCCTTCAGCAGGACTCCCGACTCAACAGTCGGTTCGGGCAGTCGGTGTTGCAGAATCTGTTTGGGGTCTGGAATCCAACTCCACTCCCAGGCCCATTTTTGTTCTGTTCCAGGCTGCACTCTCAGCTGTTTCTTCGTAGGTCAATCTCAGTTATGTCCTCGCCGTTGCGAGGCCCAATTGTTGTTTTGAGTGAGCCTGGGGGCTAGGGATACCCCATCAGTGAGAACAAGCAGCATGCTTGTCCTCGGAGAAAGCGAAGATACCTGTAGCAGGTATTCTCTGAGGACAGCAGGCTAATTGTTCTCACCAACCCGCACACCTCCCCTTTGGAGGAGTTCTTTCTTCTTTATTTGCTTTTCATTTAACTGAGGCGGGAACGGGCGCGGGCGGGAAGATGGCCACGCATGCACAGTGCGTCCGCCCCGCGCCCTATGGACTGTCGCAAAGCTTGTTAAGATTTTGCTGGAAAATCTTCCGTCCTGAGGGCCATCGTGGATGCCAACCCATCAGTGAGAACAATCAATCTGCTGTCCTTGGAGAATACCTGCTACAGGGAAGTATCTTCGCTCTATTATTATTTGTATAGCGCTACCAGACGCACGCAGCGCTGAACACCTGACACAGAGAGACAGTCCCTGCTCAATAGAGCTTACAATCTAAAAGTAATACAGACAGAGAAGACAATCAGGGGAAAGGGAAGTACTGGGTGAGAAGGAACCAAGGGGAGGGCAATTGAGTATGGCTAGGAGCCAAAAGCAGTGATGAAAAGGTGGGTTTTTAGCATAGATCTGAAAACAGGTAGACAATACTCCTAGAATCAGGTGCTACCATTGCTTCCTATTTTTATATATACTTATATTCATTATTAAACTGAATAACACCTGTGTCTCATCCACACTACATATTTCATTAACTGCATCCAAACAACATAGTTCTAAATGCAGTCAATATCCAGCAGTTCATCACTTAAGAAAACCCCACCACTTAACTGGGATTTCCTTAGGTGATGAACCGCTGGACATTGATTGCATTTTGCGCCATAAGAACATAAGCATTGATATATTGGGATAGATTGAAGGTCCATCAAGCCCAGCATCCTGTTTTCCAACAGTGGCCAATCCAGGTCACAAGTACATGGCAAGATCCCATAAAAGTACAATACATTTTATGCTGCTTTTCCTAGAAATAAGCAGTGGATTTTTAATAATGGCTTATGAACTTTTCTTTTAGGAAGATATCCAAACCTTTTTTAAACCTGGCTAAGCTAACTGCTTTTACCACTTTCTCTGGCAACGAATTCCAGAGTTTAATTGCACGCTGAGTGAAGAAATATTTTTCCAATTTGTTTTAAATGTACTGCTTTGTATCTTCATTGTGTGCCCCCTATCATCCCAGCCATCTTTTCTGCAAGCTGAAGAGCTCTAGCCAATAGGGAAGTTGTCCCATACACTTTATCATTTTCGTAGCCCTTCTCTGTACCCTCTAATTCCACTATATATTTTTGTGAGATATATTCAACACCATGGAGCGATACAAAGGCATTATTTTTGTTTTCAGATCCCTTCCTACCGTGTTTCCCCGAAAATAGGACATCCTCCGAAAGTAAGACCTAGTAGAGGTCTTGCTGCAATTTGAAAATATAAGGCCTCCCCCGAAAATAAGACCTAGCAGGGGAGGCCTTATTTTTCGGGGAAACATCGGGGTCACCCCCCCACCCGAGATCGCCGGCTCCCCCCCTCGATCAGCGGCTCCCCCCGCCCTCAGTCGCTCCCGGAACTAACCTCTTAACCGCTTCCTTTCACCTTCGCACTCGCCGTAAGCAGCAGGGCTGGCCACTCCTTCCTTCCGTGTCCCGCCCTTGCCTGACGTTACGTTACGTCAGGCGAGGGCGGGACATGGAAGGAAGGAGTGGCCTGCCCTGCTGCTTGCGGCGAGTGCGAAGATGAATGGTGAAAGGAAGCATTTAAGAGGTTAGTTCCGGGAGCGACTGAGGGCAGGGGGAGCCGCCGATCGAGGGGGGGAGCCGGCGATCTCGGGTGGGGGGGGGTGACCCCGATGTTTCCCCGAAAAATAAGGCCTCCCCTGAAAATAAGACCTAGCAGGTCTTGGGGAGCAAAATTTAATATAAGACAGTGTCTTATTTTCGGGGAAACACGGTAATAATACTTAACATTCTATTTGCTTTCTTAACCGCAGCTGCACACTGAGCAGAGGGTTTCAATATATCAACGATGACATCTAGATCCCTTTCCTGGTCGGTGATTCCTAATGTGGAACCATGCATCAAGTAGCTATAGTTTGGGTTCCTCTTTCCCATATGCATCATTTTGCATTTGCTCATGTTAAACGTCATCTGCCATTTGGATGCCCGGTCTCGTAAAGTCCTCTTGTAATTTTTCACAATCCTCTTGTCATTTAAGAACGTTGAATTTAATTTAATTACCTCACTAGTTACTCCCATCTCTAGATAATTTATAAATATGTTAAAATCAGCGGTCCCAGCACAGACCCCTGTGGAACCCACTATCCTTCTCCATTGAGAATAGTGGCCATTTAACCCTACTCTGTTTTCTATCTTTTAACCAGTTTTTAATCCACAATAGAACACTACCTCCTATCCCATGACTCTCCAATTTCCTCTGGAGTCTTTCATGAGGTACTTTGTCAAATGCCTTTTGAAAAGCCAGATACACAATATCAACCATTTGGATACAGTTTTTGAACTATATAGTATGGATGAGACACAGGTGGTGTTCAATTTAATATGGGATATAAGTATATATAAAAATAGGAAGCAATGGTAGCACCTGATTCTTGGAGTATTGTACTATGTGCATATCATAGGAGTTTTTGAGGACCAGTGATCACAAAGTGTCCTATATGCTGACTCATTTGAAGATATTTAGCACTAAAGTCATTGCACTTGGCCATCTGATGTCCTTTTCTCCTGTTTCTATAAATAGACGTTAGTAAGTTTTCATTTTATTTCTTACGTATTATATAGTAGGTAGACCAGCACTGAATATCCAGGTTAGCTGCAATACCTGGAATTTATGCAGGTATGACAGATACTCGAAGCCATACCCGCATAGCTAACTGGGCAAAGTTGGGGCTTCTGTCTACGTGGTTATACTTGCCCAGTTAGCTATGTGGTACCATCACTGAATATCGCCACTGCTTGCATAACTTCTGGGACCACTTCTCAACTGGCCAATTTTACTACAGCCAATGAGAACTGATATTCAGCGGCACTGCACAGTTAAATGTCACTGAAAGCGGTGGATGGCTAGCCCAACGTGGTTTAACTAGACAGGAGTTTCTCCTGCTTGGTTAAACTCTTTTGAATATCAACCCCTTTGTAGCTTAGCTGGGCTTTGAGGTACCAGCTATAAAGTGAGCCGAGAGAGGGAAGAAAGCCAAGAAGTCTTAAAGCATTTTTTTTTTCCTTTTTAAGAGTTGGTTGGAGAAGAGCTGCAACAGTTTAAGACTGGATCACCTCCTGCCAGGCATTTGCATCAGTTTATGTCCCGGTCACCACCTGCCGGGAATGGATTCAGACAGCATTCGTGTCAGCGTTTATACTGTAGTGAGGGGAAAGGACCTTACAAACATGAACGAATTGCTCATCAGACCAGATGTGTTCCCAACAAAATTCCAGTTCGTAATGCTGAGGAGAAGGTAAAGGTTGACATCTCTGCTGGCTATGATACAGACAGCAGTCAGGACTCAAAGGAGAAGGGTAGTAACAGGAGCCGGAGCAAGCCTTGGAAGCCATTGCGAGAGACGCTCAATGTGGACAGTGTGTTCAGTGAGAACGAAAAGAAACAACACAGCCCCAGACATAAAATAAACCCAAGTGACAAACTTCACTTTGGCAAAGAACAGAGCTTTACTAATTGGTCCAAAGAGAGCCTGAAGCAGAAAGGCCTGAATACTATATATGAAGATGAGAGCAGACAGGAAATTGGGAGTCGGAGCTCCTTGGAATCTGAAGGGAAGGTGCTTGCTGAGAGAGAGAAGTTCAAGGGCCTATCAGAGGCTAAAGCCCAACCTGACAACTGGCAAATGCAAAGGACAGAGTCTGGATATGAGAGCAGTGACCATATCAGCAATGGATCCTCTAATCTTGACTCTCCTGTCCTTGAAGTAAACAGTCCAGTAACTGGTAGAGGCATCAAAGAAACCAGGATTTGCAGGTACAGTAGAACTGCTTTTGTGGGGAATGGGGACAAGTTAAGTATTTCAATTAAGAACTACTGCCAAAATATTCACATGTTCAAATATTCAAAGCTTTACTTTGTATTTTTGTTGCCAGTCTCTAAATTAGAAAAAAAAATGTCTGGTTGGTGGTGGGGATTTTTTTTTTTTTAAGGTTTAAGAAAATGGAATTAGTATGAGCAGAGATGTGCAAACTTGTTTTTTTCTCAGACTTGTATAACCTTCTAAAGACTGTTCTTTTAGAACGCACCCTGATTCTCTTCTTTCCGCTTAAGAAAAATGTGTGCTCTGATAAATAGTAAGAGGGTGACACACTGAAAAGCAGCTGAAGCAAAATTATTTGTAGTGATAAGAATTTAGGTCTTCAAATCCTGGACTTAAAAGCACATTATCGGGAATAATGCCAGCCTTTGTAGGTCTCTGGTTGTGTGCTATGAAAGCACGTTTCAGGATATTCCAATCAAAATAGAGTTCAGACTTCAAACAAAGTTTAGGAACAACTAACAGAAGTTTTAGTTTATTTGTACTTTGAGATACTGCCTCTACATTTCATGTAACATTATTCAAAAATTTATTATGGACTACCCCCACCATTCTCACAGATGTCCAAGGTAACTAACAGACATCAGTACACTTTATAAAAACAAAATTTTAAAAGTAACCGATACCCACCTGCTCTTAAGAACAGCTTTTTGCTTTCAAACTCTGAAATAGTTTGGCATTGCTGATTGTTATACTGTTTCTCAAGTTAGTGTTGATTAAATACTGGCCCACCAGCAGCACTACTACATAAGAACAGCCATACTGGGTCATACCAATGGTTCAACTAGCCAGTATCCTGTTTCCAACAGTGGCCAATCCAGGTCACATGTACCTGGCAGAACCCCAATTAGTAGCAACATTCCATGCTACCAGTCCCAGGGCAAGCAGTATCTTCCCCATGTCTGTCTCATAAAAATATAAACGTTGTCATACCGGGACAGACCAAAGGTCCATAAAGCCCAGCATCCTGTTTCTAACAGTGGCCAATCCAGGTTACAAGTACCTGGCAAGATCCCAAAATAGTACAATACATTTTATGCTGCTTATCCTAGAAATCAGCAGTGGGTTTTTCCGAAGTCCATCTCAATAGCAAACTCTGGACCTTGTCTGGAACTTGTCCAGACCTTTTTTAAACCCATATGCACTAACCACTGTTGCTACATCCTCCAGCAAAGAGTTCCAGAGCTTAACTATTCGTTTGGTAAGGACAAATCAAGGTCAGGTACATACAGTGCGTTTATCTTGTTGGGCAGACTGGGTGTACCATACAGGTCATTATCTGTTGTCGTTACTATGTTAAGTGAAAATATATTTCCTCCTATTTGCTTTGGAAGTATTTCCATGTAACTTCATTGAGTGTCCCCTAGTCTTTGTACTTTTGAAAGTAGTAAAAAATTGATTCACTTCTACTCTTTGTACACCACTCAGGATTTTGTAGACCTTGATCATATCTCCCCTCGCCTGTCTCTCTTCCAAGCTGAACATCCCTAACGTCTTTAACCTTTCCTCTTATGAAAGGAGTCTCATCATCTTTATCATTTTGGTCACTCTTCTTTGAACCTTTTCTAATTCTGCTATATCTTTTTTGAGATAGAACTGAACGCGGTACTCAAGGTGAGGTTACACCATGCAGATAACTTGGCTCCTCATCCTCAAGCCAGCAAGGGCTACGAATGCTAGAGATAAAAGAATAGAGGGAGTCTGTGGTTGCTTACCATGGCATCTACTGCTGGTGGAGGCACAGAGTTCTCGTTAGAATGTGGTTTATGGTGCTTTGTCAGAGGTGTTTATCACTAACTCCTGGGGGACTGTGCAACTAAAATAATTGAAAGTTGTGCACGCACACTTAGAAAATTATGCAAAATTCTGCATACTTCATGTGTAATTTTCTTTTCTCCGAGAACAAGCAGGCTGCTTGTTCTCACGACTGGGTGACGTCCGCGGCAGCCTCCACCAACCGGAAGAAGCTTCGCGGGCGGTCCGCACGCAGGGCACGCCCACCAAGCATGCGCGGCCGTCTTCACGCCCGTGCGCGACCGTTCCCGCCAGTCTTGTTTTTTCCGCGCTGGAGAGAGTCGTGCGTCGCCGCTCTCTCTTGTCAGCCCCGGAAAACCGTCGCGTTTTCGCGAATTTTCTTAGTTTTTTGTTTCTGGTCCCCGCGCGTTCCGGACACTTTTCTTTTTCTTCTTAAAAAAAAAAAAAAGTGAACGCGCTTGTTTTTCCCTCGTTTTCTAGCGGGGGCGTCACGTTGCGGCCTTGTGGCCGCGCGGTCGATTTATTTTTCGAGGTGTGATTTACCGCCACTATCGACGACTTTAATTTCGCCGACGCGATTTTTCCGTCGATGTCCTCGAAGGTCCCGAGTGGATTTAAGAAGTGTGGTCGGTGCGGCCGGCCTATCTCGCAGACCGACACCCACGCTTGGTGCCTCCAGTGCCTCGGGCCGGAGCACAATATCAAGTCGTGTTCTTCGTGTCTTGGTCTCCGGAAAAGGACTCAGGTTGCGAGGCAAGTTCTTCGGGACCGTCTTTTTGGAACTTGCGCCGGCCCGTCGACCTCGACGGCATCGGTATCGACGGCCGGTTCTTCGGTACCGGTATCGATGCCCGCGAAATCGGCACCGATGGCATTGACCCCAGGAGCACAGGTCCCGTCGGCCCGCCGGTCCTCTGGTGAGGGTAGGGTGAGAGGCCACGTG
>NC_044032.1:656621838-656754012 GCF_901765095.1 Microcaecilia unicolor
AAGGCCTTAGATCCTCGTTCTTGTCCTACACAAACCCTGCTTGAGTACCTTCTACACTTGTCTGAGTCTGGTCTCAAGACCAACTCTGTAAGGGTTCACCTTAGCGCAATCAGTGCATACCATTACCGTGTGGAAGGTAAGCCGATCTCAGGACAGCCTTTAGTTCGCTTCATGAGAGGTTTGCTTTTGTCAAAGCCCCCCGTCAAACCTCCTACAGTGTCATGGGATCTCAATGTCGTTCTCACCCAGCTGATGAAACCTCCTTTTGAGCCACTGAACTCCTACCATCTGAAGTACTTGACCTGGAAGGTCATTTTTTTGGTGGCAGTTACTTCAGCTCGTAGAGTCAGTGAGCTTCAGGCCCTGGTAGCCTACGCTCCTTACACCAAATTTCATCATAATAGAGTAGTCCTCCGCACTCACCCTAAGTTCTTGCCGAAGGTGGTGTCAGAGTTCATCTGAAGCAGTCAATTGTCTTGCCAACATTCTTTCCCCGTCCTCATTCCTGCCCTGCTGAACGTCAGCTGCACACATTGGACTGCAAAAGAGCATTGGCCTTCTATCTGGAGCGGACACAGCCCAACAGATAGTCCGCCCAATTGTTTGTTTCTTTTGATCCCAACAGGAGGGGAGTGGCTGTGGGGAAACGCACCATATCCAATTGGCTAGCAGATTGCATTTCCTTCACTTACGCCCAGGCTGGGCTGGCTCTTGAGGGTCATGTCATGGCTCACAATGTCAGAGCCATGGCTGCGTCAGTGGCCCACTTGAAGTCAGCCACTATTGAAGAGATCTGCAAAGCTGCGACGTGGTCATCTGTCCACACATTCACATCTCATTACTGCCTGCAGCAGGATACCCGACGCGACAGTCGGTTCGGGCAGTCAGTGCTTCAGAATCTGTTCGGGGTTTAGAATCCAACTCCACCCCCCTAGGCCCATGTTTTATTCTGTTCCAGGCTACACTCTCTGTTAGTTGGATAGGTTTTTAGGTCAATCTCAGTTATGTCCTCGCCGTTGCGAGGCTCAATTGACCATGTTTGTTGTTTTGAGTGAGCCTGGGGGCTAGGGATACCCCATCAGTGAGAACAAGCAGCCTGCTTGTCCTCGGAGAAAGCGAATGCTACATACCTGTAGAAGGTATTCTCCGAGGACAGCAGGCTGATTGTTCTCACAAACCCGCCCGCCTCCCCTTTGGAGTTGTGTCTTCCCTTGTCTTTGTCTTGCTACTTACGGGACTGACGAACACGAGCCGGTTCGGGCGGGAAGACGGCCGCACGTGCACGGTGCGCATGGGTGCACGAGAGCTAGCAAAGGCCTTTGCTAGTGAAGTTTCCGATTGGAGGGGCTGCCGTGGACATCACCCATCAGTGAGAACAATCAGCCTGCTGTCCTCGGAGAATATCTTCTACAGGTATGTAGCATTTGCTTTTATGCAACATTAGCATTCCATGGGAATATTGTACATGCGAATATGTAATTATGAAAAAATTCTCAGTTTTCATTATAAGCTTACCGCCCGTAACTATACACATCATAGCATATCCTTCCAATATAATATTTCATTCACATGCTTTGTACGTCTAGTCCCTATTCTATTCATTATTTATATATATATTTTATTGCACGCATTGTTCTTGCAATATTTAGCACTTTATGAGAACATTGTATATGCGAACACATTTTTTGATGTTTAGCAAATGGTTATTCCCATATTTTATCTTTTGTTTTTTATCATATGTTATTGTTTTACTGTGGTTTTTTATCATATATGGTTTATGTTTTTACTTAATTTTTCTTTATTTGCATATGTATGTTTTTATAGACTCCTGATGCAGGCCTGACGGCCGAAACACAACAGTTGTGTCGAGTCTTTTCATCAATAAACAAGCTTTTTAAGATTCTTGTCTCCAGGATTTGAATTTCCGTGGTCAAACATCCCACTCTCACTTACACTTGTGTTTTCCCGTGGGGAGTTCGAGTTCTCCGCTTGGCTGCGGATTCTTCTGACCATTAATAATCTAACCTCAAAGAAACACTAAATATGAGGCAAGAAACTATCTTAGACTACACCTCCCAAATTGCAAAGTATTTATCTACAAAACTGTTCACTATGCAGAGTTCACTTACCCAGGAACTAAATGGTGGAACTCCTTACCACCCAAAATAAGAAATATACAGGAATATGCCAGATTCTGCAAAATGCTCAAATTGTTCCTATTCAAACAAACCCACACAAAGAACAGCCATTTTCTTGTCACTTGCAGCAGATGAATCCAGGAACCTAGTGGGTTAAGTCCGCCTACCAGCAGGTGGCGATAGAGATAAACAAACTAAAGGCAGTGATGCCAGACGGCCAGCTCCTTCCTCAGTTAGTATGTCTCTATCTCAGCAGGTGGTGGACGGCTTTTTCTCTAGCTCCTGGGCCCAAGGCCTCTGAGAGTGCTCCTGGGCCGGTGACCAGTTTGAGCCGGGGGTGGCGGACACCTGACTGGTGGTGTCCCCTTTGGCAGCATACGCAGCTGCTGCACCTCCAATTCCCTCTGAACAGGCTTTTGCTGTTCCTTTCCTTCCCTGTTTGTTTCTGCCTCCTCACTAAAAAAAAAAAAGAGAACCATAGAATGTATTTAAAAGAGAAACAGAGAAGCACAGGGAAGTGTGTTTTTGCTGAGAGCAGGTTTGTGTTACTGCTGTCAGAGGCCTGTTTTCTGTTGCCTGCTTGTCTGAGCCTGCCTCAAAGTGGAGTCGGAGAGGTTTTTTTTTCTTTGGCTCAGCTGTCAGTTCCTGCGCTTTCCAGGTCCGGGGTAAGTTCGGCTGGGTTCCTGTTCGGGGACTGGCGATGGCAGCGGAGGCGGTAAAATGCTGTTCCTGATGCGGAAAACGGCGTTCGGCTGCGGGCCTTTACAGCGCGGGGTGCACTGATTTGGCGGGACTCGACTGAGCGGTGCTTTCCCGCCCAGAGCCTGGCGATTCTCGCGCCATTTTGCAATCGGTTGCGGAGCCGGCTCCGGTAGCAGTTTTGGGCAAAGCTGCTTCTCCGCTGGTAGGGGAGGCGGGGATGAGGCCGTCAGGCACTGTGGGCGGTGGTGCAGGTGCTATGGCTGCGACCTCCTCCGTTGCAGGGGAGGGGGTTTCGCCAGAGTTTATTTTGCTACTCCAGCAGGCGTTTTTGTTGAAAAGGGCCTTGCCCTCCCCCTCATGCTGCTGCGACAGCTTCGGCCTTTGATTCTCTCCGGGGGTCTGGGGGTAACCAAGAGATTTTGGGGTTTTCCCCAGAGGATTTCTCCTCCCTTATAAAGCCTAGGCTTTCTTTGGGGTCTGAGGAAGGGTCCTGCATATGGTCGCCTGCAGCTTCCTCCGTGGTGGCTCTCTCGGAGCAGAAGGGGGTGGAGGACGGTGTCCTCACTGACCAACTGGAGGACTCTTCCGCTGTGAGGATTTTCCATAAGGAGGTGTTGTCCTCCTTTATCTCTCAGGCGCTGGAAGCCCTGAATATAGAGAACCCTGAAGTTGCGGCTTCTCAGGCGGTCAACCCCAACATGGTTAGTGCCAGACGACCTTCTAAGGCCTTTCCGGTACATGAAGCTATTGAAGAGTTGATTTCAGCCCAGTGGGTGGATCCGGATGGGGGGCTGAAAGTAGCCAGGGCTATGGCCAGGCTGTATCCGGTGTCAGCGGACCGTTTAGAGCAGTTTGCTCTACCTAGGGTGGATGCCCTGGTGAGGGCGGTCACTAAGAAGACTACTCTTCCACTGGAAGGTGGTGTGTAACTTAAGGATATGCAAGACGGATGGCTAGAGGCCTCTTTAAAAGGTGCCTTTGAGGTGGCCGCTTTGACACTTCAAGCTTCTGTTTGTGGTTCTTATGCGGCTAGAGCTTGTCTCAGTTGGCTACATTCTGTCATGGATTCGATTTGGGAGTCTGATATGCCGGGAACTCTTCAGATGTCGCTGATGGATATTGGGCTGGCGTACTTGGCGGATGCCTTGTATGATTTGGTCTGTGCTTCGGCCAAACTCATGGCCTTGACCGTTTCCTCTCGGCGTCTTCTGTGGCTCCGTCATTGGGCTGCAGATATGGCCTCTATGCAACGGCACATTAGATTGCCTTTCCGAGGGAAATTGCTTTTTGGGGAAGAACTAGAAAAGATTTAGATTTGGGGGATTCCAAATCTCAGCGTCTTCCGGAGGATAGACCCAAGTCTACTTCCAGGCAGGGAGCCTCGAGGTCACGTTTCAGAGAAACTCGATGGTATCGCCCGGGGCGGTCCAACGCAGCCTTTCAGCGTCCTCGTTTTGGGCAGCGTTCTTCCTTTCGCAACGAGAAGCATCCGGCTGGAACCCCCCCTCTCGTCAGGGGGCTCCTTCTCGGGCCTCCCAATGATGGGGCGCAGGTCCACTCGAGAGGAGAGCAAATCGGTGGTCGGCTTTCTCTGTTTCTTCCAGAGTGGGCCAGAATTACTTTGGACCAGTGGGTCCTCGATGTGGTGCGAGAAGGTTACAAGCTAGAATTCTCTCCCGTCACAGACATTTTTCTGGAGTCCCGCTGTGTATCGCGGGCCAAGAGGACAGCAGTTCTGCAGTGTTTGAGAGACCTGCTAAGGAGAGGGGCTCGCGTGCCTATTCCTCCTCTCGAAAGGCGCACAAGTTGGTACTCCATCTTCTTTGTGGTTCCAAAGAAGGGAGGGGCTTTTCGGCCTATTCTCAATCTCAGAAAAGTAAGCCAGTTTTTGCGGGTTCGTCACTTCCACATGGAGAATTTAAGGGCAGTTATTGCTGCTGTTCAGCCAGACGAGTCTTTGACGGCTCTCGATTTGAGGGAAGCGTACCTGCACATTCCCATTTGGCAGCCCCATTAGAGGTTTCTCAGATTTGCGGTGCTGGGTCAGCACTTCCAGATTCGGGCCCTTCCTTTCGGAATGGCCACCGCCCCACGCACTTTTTCCAAGGTGGTGGTGGTGATGGCGACGTTCCTGCGGAAGGAGGGGATTCGAGTGCATCCATATCTCGATGACTGGCTTATTCGGGCGACGACAACAGAGGAGAGTCAAGTGGTCACAGAGTGATTGCGGTCAATATGGACAAGAGTCATCTGGTTCCTACTCAGATTCTGGAGTATCTTGGAGTGCAATTCGATACAAAGCGGGGGAAGGTGTTTCTCCCCGAGGGGCGAAGGATCAAATTGCTTTTTCAGGTACAGACCTTATTGAGTCGTCGCGCTCCCAGAGTGTGGGACTATGTTCAGCTTCTCGGTTCTATGACAGCGACCTTGGAGGTCATTCCATGGGCAAGAGCTCACATGCAGCCTCTTCAGAATTTCCTTTTGAGCAGATGGTCGCCGACGTCGCTGGATTATCAACTACGCCTTCCTTGGTCGAGCTGGGCCAGGGACAGTCTCGCGTGGTGACTCTGGTCAGCCAATTTGGAGAAGGGTGTTTTTCTCTGGCGTCTCCCAATTGGGTGGTAGTCGTGACGAATGCCAGCCTTGTGGGCTGGGGAACCCATTGTCTTCGAGTGACTTGGCCGATAAATCGTCTGAAGTTGCGAGCAGTCGTGAATGCGCTGCGGAGTTTTCAGGACCTTCTGCAGGGACAGGCGGTTCGTGTATTCTTGGACAACACCACAACGATGGCCTACATCATCGGAAGGGGGGCACTCGCAGTCTTCCCTTGGCAGTGGAAGCTTCTCGACTTCTAGTATGGGCGGAAGCGCATGTTCAGAGTCTGTCGGTAGCACACATTGCGGGTCAAGACAATGTTCAAGCGGATTTTCTCAGCCGGACTGTTTTGGTCGCAGCGGAATGGACGCTGTCAAACTCGGCTTTTCGGCTGATGGGTCAACGTTGGGGAAGACCAGTAATGGATCTCTTGGCCATGGCTTGCAATGCCAAAGTTCCCCAGTTCTTCAGTCGTAAACGGCAGCCAGGATCCGCAGGATTGGACGCTCTTCTCCAGCCATGGCTGGAACAGCAGCTACTGTATGTTTTTCCTCTGTGGCCTCTGATAGGGAGAGTTCTTTGCCGCATAGGGTGGCATCGGGGGCCGGTCGTTCTAGTGGCCTCAGACTGGCCCCGACGGCCATGGTATGTGGATCTCATTCAAACGCTCTCAGAGCCACCATTGCGACTTCGGTGACTCCTGATCTGCTGCATCAAGGGCCAGTTCAGATGGAAAATCCCTCCTGTTTTGGTCTTACGGCCTGGCTATTGAGAGGCGGCAGCTGAGGAAGAAGAGTTTTTCAGGACTAGTCATTGCCACTCTTTTTGGGGCACGGAAGCAGTCTACTTCAACAGTGTATGCGCGAGTGTGGAAAGCTTTCTCTGCGTGGCGTGCTTTGCGTGCTGAATCGCCTTTTCTGGTGGACATTCCGGTTATTCTGGAGTTCCTTCAGGATGGTCTTCAAAAGGGATTGGCATATAATTCCCTTCCAGTGCAGGTGGCCGCGCTAGCTTGTTTTAGGGGCAAACTGGACGATTCCTCTTTAGCACTCTGTGGTCCGTTTCCTACGCGGGGCTCTTCGGCTTCGGCCTCCTGCGGCAGCCGTGCCCGGTGTGGCATTTGAATGTGGTACTGCAAGTCTTCCAGGCCCCACCGTTTGAGCCGTTGAATAAGGTTTCTGAGAAGGATCTAACACTTAAGACAGTGTTTTTGGTGGCCATTGCTTCAGCTAAGAGGATTTCTGAAATTCAGGCTTTGTCTTCCAGAGATCCTTTTTTGCAGTTTTCTGAAGCAGGGGTGTCGATCCGGATGGTGCCGTCATTTCTACCTAAAGTGGTTTTGGCTTTCCATGTCAATCAGGCGGTTTATCTTCCGTCTTTTCAAAGAGAGGATTATCCGGGGGAGTTTGCCTCACTACGCTTCCTGGACGTGCAGAGAGCCTTGTTTCGGTACTTGCAGATCTCTAATGAGTTTTGACGCTCGGATCATCTTTGTGCTCTTGTCTGGATCGAAAAGAGGTGAGGCGACTTCTAAGGCTTCCATTGCTCGCTGGATTAGGGAAGCCGTTGAAGTGGCGTATCTGCTACAAGGGCGGGCATCTCCAGTGATGCTGAAGGCGCATTCTACTCTGGCACAGGCGGCTTCTTGGGCAGAGGCGTCAGCTTTATCTCTGGAAGAGATTTGTTGGGCAGCTACTTGGGCGTCCCGTCATACTTTTGCGAAGCATTACAGGCTTAGACGTGTCTGCTCGGGAGGATGCGAGTTTTGGGGCGGGAGTGTTGGCGTGGGTAGCGTCGGCTTCCCACCCTACTTAAGGAATGCTTTGGTACATCCCACTAGTTCCTGGATTCATCTGCTGTAAGTGACAAGGCAGGTAAAATTGTCATACCTGATAATTTTCTTTCCTTTAACGCAGCAGATGAATCCAGGATCCCTCCCTAGTTCAGCCGACGGTTTTTTCATTTTCCGCGCAGTGTGACTATTTTTTCCTTCTGGGTTCTCTTTTTGCAGAGTTCAGACAGATATGGGAACACGGAAAGGATTCCGATTTCTGGATCAAGTTGCAGTTATTTCGAAGTTCTTATTTGGTTCTCTGTTTTTCATAGTGAGGATGGTTTCTGGTTATTGGTTTCATATTTTTGGCTTTGGCAAATGCTTACGAATGACATACTAACTGAGGAAGGAGCTAGCCGTCTGGCATTACTGCCTTTAGTTTGTTTATCTCTATCTCCACCTGCTGGTAGGCGGACTTAACCCACTAGTTCCTGGATTCATCTGCTGTGTTAAAGGAAAGAAAATGATCAGGTTTACCATCTCATAAAACTAATTATTACTTGAATTGGTACTCTATTTACCATTAACTTTCTCTTTGCTTCATGTTTCTCATTCATAATAGATTTTCTATATGTTAAACATCCATAGCTATCCCAGTATGTTTGATACTGTATTGTAAAATTGGATTCTTACAACAAATTACTTTTTTATGCATTATTCTTTATGTATCCAATATTGTTTATTGTAAGCCACGTTGAACTCAAACTTGTTTGGGATAATGCGGGATATAAATGTCACAAATAAAATAAACACAATTATGTGGCAACTATCTAACATACTATGGCGCTGATTTTTGAAGGATATGGACGTCTCAAAAGGCCAAAACGGATGTCCATGTGCTTGCAGCATCTAAATGCCTATTTTGCAAAGAGAGAATAGGGATGTCCAAATAGCAAGGGCATGTGATTTGGGTGGGACTAGGAGGACCTGAAATCTGGATGTTCAACAGCAATTACTGAAGGGGAAGAAAGGTCCATGTCTGAAAAGGAGGATGTCCTTATTTAGACCTGTTTCGGGAATGTCAAGGTTACAGAAAGGTGCTGTCCACTGGCGGAATTAAGGCTCCTCTTTAATCCCCCAATTGCTGTCCCCTCTCCCCCTCCCTCTCCCCTGAAAGCAAAGGGGGATACCAGGCTCTGACAGCATTAAGTATTGTAGGCATTCTTAACAGAGGAGAAAGCAGGTTTGAGGTGTAGCCTAGTGGTTAGTCCACTAAACTGTAAACCAAGGGATCCAGCTCCAAATACTACTTTTTTTTTTTTAATTGTAAGCCTTCCAGAAACAGAAAAATACCTACTTCACCTAAATACATGATATGTTCAAGTCTGAAGGCTATTGAAGTGGTGTTCAGGTACAGTAAGTATTTTTCTGTTCCTGGGTTCCTTGGTTTACATTCTACTGCACTAACCACTGGGCTGACCCTCTATTCTATATGGACATCTCTGTGGCCATTTCCTAAGAATATACAGATATCCACGTCCTTTTTTCCCATCTGTTCAAAATTTGAATGTTTCGGTCAGTACAATCCAAACCAGAGGACGAATTGACAAGGATACCTTCTGGCAACAAATCTACGATAACGACTGGTCAACTGATCCAAACTCAAACCAGTTTCTCACAAATTGGGACCACAGATGCAAACTTATTCTGGATGAGATCGCCCCGCTACACTCCAAACTTTACGCATAAAGAAAAAAAACCTCTCCATGGTTCAATGAGGAACTAAAAAAACAAACCAGGAAACTTGAACAAACTTGGAGCAAATCAAAAGATGAGCTTACCCTGAATGCGTGGAAACAAACACAAAAGAAAGACAAGAATAACATTAAACGAGCCAAAAGAACTTACTACACAAAACAAATCACAACCACCGGAACAGACATAAAAAAACAATACCAAATCATAAAGATCCTTTTCAACACAAATCCAGTAACCACTTCACCCTCAAACTGCCCATCCGCCGACCAACTGGCCAAATATTTCAATGACAAAATCATTAATCTATGCAACACAATTCCATATGATGACCCAAACATTGATAAATTCCTTGACGAACTGGACCCCGACTCAGAAGAGTTCCCAGCAGACCACACCTGGACAAACTTCACCCCCCTCACCACTAAGGAAATTTCCACAACACCATCCAAACTCTCCAAATCTCACTGCCACCTGGACCCATGCCCCAATTATCTAATGAAAAGTGCCCCAGCTCGATCCATTACGGACCTCACCATCCACCTAAATTTCCTACTTCAACAAGGCTCCTTCCCCTCCGAACATGGCAATATTCTACTCACACCATTACCAAAAAACCCCAAGAAACCAGCGAAAGACATCACTAACTATCGACCTGTGGCCTCCATCCCTCTCCTAACCAAACTAATGGAAAATCGAGTGACCTCCCAACTCAACGAATTCATACAAAACTTCTCCATACTTCGAGTCACAATCGGGTTTTCTACCTACACACAGCACTGAAACAGTACTACACACCTTAATATCCAAGTTCAAGCAAGAAATTTCATTTGGCAAAAACATACTTCTTCTGCAGTTCGACCTATACAGCGCATTCGACATGGTAGACCAAGATATTCTTACAAAACTACTGGACAGATTAGGGATAGGCGGAAACATTAAATAGATAAAAAGTTTCATCAGTACAAGAACCTATCAAGTCAAATCGACCATATCGATATCATCTGTGTGGTCTTCACAATGCGGAGTCCCCCAAGGATCGCTTCTATCCCCAATCCTCTTCAACCTCATGATGATTCCTCTGGCCAAGTCCCTATCCAAAGCTGGCCTAAACCCCTTCATTTACGCTGACGACGTCACCATATTCATCCCCTTTCAATCCAACCTTGCTGAAATCTCTGAAAAAGTAATCACTGGCATGAACATCTTAGCCTCCTGGGCCAATGCCTTCAAAATGAAACTGAATAAAGAAAAAACTCAATGCTTAATCCTCTTTTCAAGACACTCCACTCTACTCCCAACCACCTTAATCACCCCTGATGTCACAATTCCAATATCCAACAACTTGAAAATTCTAGGCGTAACATAGACAACCATCTAACTCTAGAAACTCACACAAAAGCCATGACGAAGATGTTCAACATGTTGTGGATATTGAAAAGAGTAAAACCATTCCTTCCTCAAAAAACATTCCGCAATTTGGTACAATCCACAGTACTCACCCATGCTGACTACTGCAACAGTATCTTCATTGGCTGCAAAGCCCAAATCCTAAAAAAAAAAAAAACTCCAAACCGCCCAAAATACGGCAGCCAGACTCATTTTGGGTAAATCACGGTTTGAAAGTGCAACACCTCTTCGCAAAAAACTCCACTGGCTCCCCATCAGGGAACTAATAAACTTCAAAGCCCACACACTGATCCACAAGATCCTCCACGGAGAATCTCCAAGTTACATGACCAATCTAATCGACCTCCCAGCTAGGAATGGGTCCAAATCTTCTCGAACATATCTCAATCTTCACCTGCCTCATTGCAAAGGTCTCAAATACAAAACCTACTATGCATCCAACTTCTCCGTTATAGGCAGCCAACTTTGGAACGCCATACCAAGATTCATACGAACGACAAATGAACATCTAAGGTTCCGAAAGCTGCTGAAAACATACCTCTTCAAACAAGCCTATCCCAATGTCCCAATTTAACTTACGACCATAATTCCACTCTACTAACATTAAACATGCCTCAATTCTCCCCCCACTTCTCTTCATCTTGTCCTTCTCTATACAATTGCATTATCTCTGTGACTTTTTTTTACCCACACATTGTATTACCTCTTTGATACCTTGTATTACCTCTATGACACTTTGTACCCATAGATTGTGTTATCCCTGTGATACTTTGTACCCAAACATTGTGTCTTCTCTGTGATACTTTGTACCCCTACATTGTAAGCTGCACTGAACCTGCTATCGAGCGGGAAAGACCGGTGTATAAATGCTATAAATAAAAATACTATTTATCATTTCTATAGCGCTACAAGGCATACGCAGCACTGTTCACCATACACAAAAAGACAGTCCCTGCTCAAAGAGCTTTCAATCTAGCTAAGACAGGTAAACAGAACAATTAAGGGTAAGGGAATAAAGAGGTGAGAATAAAGGAATAGGGCAAGTGAGTAGTGGTTAGGAGTCAAAAGCAGTGGTAAAGAGGTGGATTTTAAGTTTGGACTTGAAAACAACAAAATAATGGGTTTCTAGGTGTTCATTTTTTTGTAATACATGGTTTTGATTACCCAGAATATTGCTCTGTAATGGCAGAAGAAATTAACACGTATATTAAAAATGTACAAACAAAGAAACCTGTAGACCAATCTATTTGGTTTTGCAATTATTTGTTTTGTCTCTCTTTTTCTTTCAGGGAGTAAATTTTATAACAGAACAGCTCTGGGAAAGTTGGGAAAAAGGTGTCTCACCCAAAATCCGCCCAGGCAGCACACAAAATGTACACCTGCTCCGAAAAGTTTGATTTTGTGCATGCACTCAATTTTAAATAAAATACATGTATAGTAACAATTCCGTCCCAGCTCCACTCCCAGGAATGCCTACTCGTAGTCCACATAAAAGGTGGACATAACATCCCCACACAAAAAATATGCTCTGCATGTGAAAAATGCTGCATAAAAACCTACCATGTCTGTTAATATACTAAATACAATTTCAACATGAAACTGTTACATTAAAAGTCACACCTTTTCAAACAGGCCTACCCCAATGCTCCATCCTAATCACCTAAATGTAAGATAAAGTCATGGTCAAGGACTTTGCTCTCCCCGTTCGCCCTATAAGCATCCCTCACCCCTTCCCCAGCACCCCTACCCACCCCTAACCCACCTTCCCACCTACTGTACTTCTACTGTTGTTCTGTCTCTACAACATGTCTTATTTATAAAATGCTATGTAAGCCGCATTGAACCTGCCGAGGAATGGGAGAGTGTGGGGTATAAATGTAACAATGTGAAACATTTCATTCGTGCACTGCATGAAACTGTTCGTTATAATACTTCTCCTCACTAAAGTCATTAACGGGACAATCATATTTATCGTATTTCTCATACATATTGGTATCAGGTATCACCAAAATCTTATGGCACTTTGTGACCCCTGCATTAACCTGACCCACCCTGATGGCTAAAATAAATACTCCAAAAAAAAAAAAAAAAAAAGAGAAGGATCAACCCTATGCACGAAACCAAAGACAGCAATAAAAAAGGAGGGTTGGGCATTGGCTCTCCAGTAAGATGCAAATCAAGGTCACAGGTGTACAAGTCAATGCATTTATCAGAGAACCAGCTTTTAAAAAGGACTCGACACGGGGCTGTGTTTGGAGTCATGCAATCTTATCTATCGGTAGATATAAAAAAGTGCCTGGAACATCAATTGTTGCAACAGGGGCCCCTTTACTAAGCTGCATAATGCTCTACACGTGCCCAAAGTGCACCAAAATGGAGTCACCGCCCGGCTACTGCGGTGATTTCATTTTTGGCGCCCGGCTGAAAAATAATTTTTTTATTTTTAGACGCGCGCCAAATGTCACTTTGCATGCGTCCAATACGTGCATCCAAAAATAAAAATTACCGCATGATACTTTACCACTAGGTCAATAGCTGGTGGTAAGATCGCAGACCCAAAATGGGCGCGGCAATTTTGATTAAAATGGATATTGATGTTGGTCATTTGCAGTGCATGGCTATCCATCTCACATACTTATAAACATGCTATATTGTTGAAAATACATATGAGGTAGACATTCTGACTTGGACGTCCTTTTGAAAATGCCCCTCTATGAATCTCACTTAATGCTGGAAATAGTCTCCATACTGTGTCCTATGGAAACCCAGTTACCTAGGATGCAGTATTCTAGATCAGTGGTTCTTACACTTGTCGTGGGAGACCACACATACACACTTCAATAATTTCACTGTGATTTATTTTATATTCCAGTGATCAGCAGCACTTAAATGAAGATCATGCGATGCCAGATGTGCACTACCCCAGAAATCACATGGATGGTGAGAATTTCAAAAATTTCATAGTAACATCAAATTTTGTTCTGCTCAACTGAGGAGTTGGAATGATGTAATGTGTAGGTTAGGTTGAAACATTGCCTAGGAGAAAGTTTAACAGCTTACATGAACCTGAATATATTCCCAGATTGTGTTTGGTATCCTTGTCTAATACTTACCTCTGGTGGATAAAGATATGCTTTGTTGGTTTACTTTCACTCCAGTCCCCTATGTAGATGATGATAAACTGTTTTGTCTGGAGGAGTGGCCTAGTGGTTAGAGCACCGGTCTTGCAATCCAGAGGTGGCCGGTTCAAATCCCACTGCTGCTCCTTGTGATCTTGAGCAAGTCACTTAACCCTCCATTGCCTCGGGTACAAACTTAGATTGTGAGTCCTCCTGGGACAGAGAAATATCCAGAGTACCTGAATGTAACTCACCTTGAGCTACTACTGAAAAAGATGTGAGCAAAATCTAAATAAATAAAATAAATGTGAACATCAAACTGAATATAAACAAAAGAAAAAAAACATATGTAGGACAACTTGGAGCACAATAATTATTGCAAACCTAGAAGCAGCAGTTTAAGTAAAAATACAGAGAACAAAAATTAAAATCAAATCTATTAACAAAATGAACCCAACATTTGCTTCACCAAAAATGCTTCAGTGATTGCCTTTTCATTGCTTTAGGGTGACAACTGATGGCTGGATTCAGGGTCCTGAAGACAACCTGTGTAAAGACCCCCTGGCCAAGGGCAGTGTTAGCAGTTACTTCTCAGAGAATTCTGTGCAAAAGATGATTTAACTCTGCACAAAAATTATGAAAATCCTGCATACTGTTAAAATTATACATAGGTTTGTATGCAGATTCCCTATTTATGAGTCCTGAAATCCCCACTGCCTTTTCCTTCAGGCTCCTCTCCAGCTTCCTCTTTCACTTCAGCTGCAGTTCTGTATTCCTCTGACTCCCAGCAAGAAATGTAATTCTCTCCATCCCCAAGGTCTCCCTCCAGCTCTCCATCTTTATACATACCCATACTTCTCTTTCTTTATCAGGTACAAATCCTTCTTCCTTTCCTTCATTCTTCTTCCCTCAGGCACATTCCTCCACATCTTTTTTGCCTCCCCTCAGGCAGTTTTCATTTTTTTTTCTCCCTCCCCTCCACCCCCTATGGCACACCCTTGGGGTTGCTCTGGTACCCCTCTTTCTCAGAGGACAAACAACGCTGCTTGTTCTCACACGTGGGTCGACGTCCGCGTCGGCCCGAGAACCGGCATTTTGCAAGCAAAATATTTTTAAAAATCTTACATAAGTAATGCCACACTAGGAAAAGACCAAGGGTCCATCGAGTCCAGCATCCTGTCCACGACAGCGGCCAATCCAGGCCAAGGCCGCCTGGTGAGCTTCCCAAACGTACAAACATTCTATACATGTTATTTCTGGAATTGTGGATTTTTCCCAAGTCCATTTAGTAGTGGTTTATGGACTTGTCCTTTAGGAAACCGTCTAACCCCTTTTTAAACTCTGCTAAGCTAACCGCCTTCACCACGTTCTCCGGCAACGAATTCCAGAGTTTAATTATGCGTTGGGTGAAGAAAAAGTTTCTCCGATTTTTTTTTTTTTTTTTTTAAATTTACTACACTATAGTTTAATCGCATGCCCCCTAGTCCTAGCATTTTTGGAAAAAGTGAACAGACGATTCACATCCACCTGTTCCACTCCACTCATTATTTTATATACCTCTATCATGTCTCCCCTCAGCCGTCTCTTCTCCAAGGTGAAAAGCCCTAGCCTCCTTAGTCTTTCTTCATAGGGAAGTCGTCCCATCCCTGCTATCATTTTAGTCGCCCTTCGCTGCACCTTTTCCAATTCCACTATCTTTCTTGAGATGCGTCGACCAGAATTGAACACAATACTCAAGGTGCAGTCACACCGTGGAACGATAGAATGGCATTATAACATCCTCACACCTGTTTTCCATACCTTTCCTAATAATACCCAACATTCTATTCGCTTTCCTAGCCGCAGCAGCACACTGAGCAGAAGGTTTCAGTGTATTATCGACGACGACACCCAGATCCCTTTCTTGGTCCGTAACTCCTAACATGGAACCTTGCATGACGTAGCTATTTGGATTCTTTTTACTTGCTCACATTAAACGTCGTCTGCCATTTAGCCGCCCAGTCTCCTAAGGTCCTTCTGTAATTTTTCACAATCCTGTCACGAGTTAACGACTTTGAATAACTTTGTCATCAGCAAATTGTATTACCTCGCTAGTTACTCCCATCTCTAAATCATTTATAAATATATTAAAAAGCAGCGGTCCTAGCACAGACCCCTGAGGAACCCCACTAATTACCCTTCTCCATTGTGAATACTGCCCATTTAACCCCACTCTCTGTTTCCTATCCTTCAACCAGTTTTTAATCCACAATAGGGCATTTCCTCCTATCCCATGACCCTCCAATTTCTTCTGTAGCCTTTCATGAGGTAAATTGTCAAACGCCTTTTGAAAATCCAGATACACAATATCAACCAGCTCCCCTTTGTCCACATGTCCAAATTGGTCAGGCAAGTTTTCCCCACACAAAAGCCGTGCTGACTTGGTCTCAGTAATCCATGTCCTTGGATGTGCTCTGTAATTTTGTTTTTGATAATAGCCTCTACCATTTTCCCCGGCACCAACGTCAGACTCATCGGTCTATAATTTCCCAGATCTCCCCTGGAACCTTTTTAAAAAATCTTGCTAGTCTTCTGTTGCGCGTGCACTACACACGTGCGGATCGGTTTCCCGCCCGTCGTGTGAGCTTTCCTGCTCAGTTTTTTTTCTCCGCGTTGAGGTGCAGTCAAATTTTTTCCCCGCTCCTCACAGGCCCGGGAGAGAGTTCTCTACGTTTTTCTGGCTTTTGCCTTATTTCTTTCGCTTTTATTTAGTTAAAATTTACAATTTTATTTTTTTAATTTACTGTACTTTTTCTTTCTTTTTTTTTTTTTTTTTTTGCCCCTTTAAAGTTTCCTTTGTTTTTCGACGTGGCCAACTTGTTCCCTCCTTCTCGTGTCCTTTTTTCTTTTATTTATTTATTTGTTGCATTTGTATCCCACCTTATCCCACCTCTTTGCAGGCTCAGACTGGCTTACAATACATCATGAGTAGTGGAAGAATGTTAGTAAAATAAATATTTAGTATTGCATGATCTTGGTAGCATGATGATAAAAGCAAAGAAATAATATACATGCAGATGTTAAGAAACAGTTCTGAAGTTAGATAGGCGAGTTGTGCATATTCACATTTTAACAGACACAATCATGTCGTTTGATTTCGCCAAAGCCGTTTTTTCTTCCATGTCATCGAAAGACACCCAGCGGCTTCAAAAATTGTACTCTGTGCAACCGGACTATCTCTGGTACCGATACCCATGCTTTGTGTATGCAGTGCTTTGGGTCCGACCATAGCCCAGCCGCTTGCAGTCTATCTTCGTATGAAGAAACGTACCCAGCGTCTCGAGAGGCCCAACGTGAGAAGCTTTTTGAGGCTCAGTCCAGTCCTTCGGCAGCGTCGACATCGAGGGACACATCGGCAGCGAAGGTGTAATGGCTGCGGAATGACCAACTCGTGCTGGGAATAGTGAGGCATCGAGTGGATCTCCACCTGTCTCAAAGCCTCCTGTTATGCAGGCCCCTCCGGGACCGACCTTTGTTGGACATAGCCCCGAGGAGACGTGAGGATTCCACGTCTTCCTCATCGGTACCGAGGAGTCTCGATGACGGGCGTCGAGCGAAGGCGAAGAAGCACCGTCATCGTTCTCCTTCGACACACGGTGCCGGGAGCTCTGGGACGTTGAGGGATTCGGCACCCGAGAAGCGTTGGCGCCGAGAGGATCACTCTCCCTCTCTTCAGGAGTTGCCGATGCGTCCGTCTAGCAGCCCGATACCTGCTCCTGTACCGACCCCGCAGCCTTTTCTGACGGCGGCTCTCGATGAGCGCATCAGGGCCCTGCTTGCAGAGCTTCTGGATGGATTGCTGCAAAAGTCTGCTTCGGTGTTGGGGGTGCTTGCGCATTCCGTACTGTCTGCTGCAGCGGCATCTGGCCCTTCGCCTGTGGTGAGGTCCCCGACCTCTGTGCCACCTGCCACCCAGGTCGACTCGACGTAGGTGAAGGAAGCTTCACCGGAGTCCAGGTGGGCATCGACTTCTCAGCACTGCCATTGAGTATGTCGTTCTTCGGCGTCGAGGCAGGCTCAGTTTCGGACTGCTCTGAGGGATGTCTTGTCCAATACGGAAATGAGCGTTCGTGGGAGGAAGAGGAGGATCCCAGGTACTTTTCTTCTGACGAGTCCTATGGGATTCTTCTGAACCTTCCCCTCCACTAGAATGGAGACTTTGAGTGTCTATCTTTCCTTTGTCCGCGAAATGGCTGCAGCTATTCCCTTCCCTATAGAGGTTGAGGATGATCCCAGGGCTGGGGATGCTTGAGGTCCTGGATTATCCTTCTCCACCTAGAGAGGCTGCAACGGCTCATAGTAACATAGTAGATGATGGCAGAAAAAGACCTGCACGGTCCATCTAGTCTGCCCAACAAGATAAACTCATATGTGCTACTTTTTGTGTATACCTTACCTTGATTTGTATCTGCCATTTTCAGGACTCAGACCGTAGAAGTCTTGCCCAGAACTAGCCCCACCACCCAAACACCAGCCCTGCCTCCCAATCTCGGCTAAGCTTCTGAGGATCCATTCCTTCTGCACAGGATTCCTTTATGTTTATTCCACGCATGCTTGAATTCCGCTACCGTTTTCATCTCCACCACCTCCCGTGGGAGGGCATTCCAAGTATCTACCACTCTCCCCGTGAAAAAATACTTCCTGACATTTTTCTTGAGTCTGCCCCCCTTCACTCTCATATCATGTAATCTTGTTCTACCGCCCTCCCATCTCCGGAAAAGGTTCGTTTGCGGATTAATACCTTTCAAATATTTGAACGTCTGTATCATATCACCCCTGTTTCTCCTTTTCCTCCAGGGTATACATGTTCAGGTCCGCAAGTCTCTACTCATACGTCTTGTAATGCAAATCCCATACCATTCTCGTAGCTTTTCTTTGCACCGCTTCCATTTTTTTTACATCCTTAGCAAGGTACGGCCTCCAGAACTGAACACAATACTCCAGGTGGGGCCTCACCAACGACTTATACAGGGGCATCAACACCTCTTTTCTTCTGCTGGTCACACCTCTCTCTATACAGCCTAGCAACCTTCTAGCTACGGCCACCGCCTTGTCACACTGTTTCGTCGCCTTCAGATCCTCAGATACTATCACCCCAAGATCCCTCTCCCCGTCCGTAACTATCAGACTTTCCCCGCCTAACACATACTTCTCCCGTGGATTTCTACTCCCTAAGTTCATCTCTTTGCATTTCTTCGCATTGAATTTTAATTGCCAAACCTTAGACCAGCCAGTGGTGGGAAGCGAGGATAGTGCTGGGCAGACTTATACGGTCTGTGCCAGAGCCAGTGGTGGGAGGCGGGGCTGGTGGTTGGGAGGCGGGGATAGTGCTGGACAGACTTATACGGTCTGTGCCCTGAAGAGGACAGGTACAAATCAAAGTAGGGTATACACAAAAAGTTTGTCTTGTTGGGCAGACTGGATGGACCATGCAGGTCTTTTTCTGCCGTCAGTTACTATGTTACCATTCTTCTAGTTTCCGCAGATCCTTTTTCATGTTTTCTACTCCCTCCTCGGTGTCCACTCTGTTACAAATCTTAGTATCGTCCGCAAAAAGGCAAACTTTACCTTCTAACCTTTCGGCAATGTCACTCACAAATATATTGAACAGAATCGATCCCTGAGGCACTCCACTGCTCTCCTTCCCCTCCTCCAAGCAAATTCCATTCACCACCACCCTGTGGTTTCTGTCCGTCAACCAGTTCCACTCATTATTTTATATGCCTCTATCAGGTCTCCCCTCAGCCGTCTCTTCTCCAAGCTGAAAAGCCCTAGCCTTCTTAGTCTTTCTTCATAGGGAAGTCGTCCTGGCCCTGCTATCATTTTAGTCGCCCTTCGCTACACCTTTTACAATTCTATTATATCTTTCTTGAGATGCGGCGACCAGAATTGAACACAATACTCAAGGTGCGCTTGCACCATTGAGCGATATAACGGCATTATAACATCCTCACACCTGTTTTCCATACCTTTCCTAATAATACCCAACATTCTATTCGCTTTTCGAGCCACAGCAGCACACTGAGCAGAAGGTTTCAGTGTATTATCGATGACGACACCCAGATCCCTTTCTTGGTCCGTAACTCCTAACGTGGAACCTTGCATGACGTAGCCATAATTTGGGTTCTTTTTTCCCACATGCATCACCTTGCACTTGCTCACATTAAACGTCATCTGCCATTTAGCCTCCCAGTCTCGTAAGGTCCTTCTGTAATTTTTCACAATCCTGTTGCGAGTTAACGACTTTGAATAACTTTGTGTCATCAGCAAATTTAATTACCTCGCTAGTTACTCCCATCTCTAAATCATTTATAAATATATTAAAAAGCAGTGGTCCTAGCACAGACTCCTGAGGAACCCCACTAACTACCCTTCTCCATTGTGAATACTGCCCATTTAACCCCTTGAGTAGTGTGTTCAATTCTGGTCGCCGCATCTCAAGAAAGAGGGAGTCTTAACCCGAGAAGCGTTGGCACCGGGAGGATCGCTCACCCTCCATTCAGGAGGTGCCGATGCGTCGGCCGTCTGACAGCCAGGTACCAGCTCTCGAACCCCTGCAGACTCTAGCACCGTCTCCTGCACCGGCCCCACCGCTTGTTCCGATGACAGCCCTCGATGAGTGTCTTCGGGCCATACTTCCAAACCTTCTGGAAGGGATGATGCGTCCATTGGCATCGGTACTACAGGTGCTTGCGCCTTCGGTACCCACTGTTGAGACTGCGTCTGGTCCATCTCCTGTGTGGACGTCTCCGTCCTCGGTACCGCGTACGGTGCCTGAGTCGGCTGACACCCGGGTGGACTCTCTCTCTACGTCGGTGGAGGAAGCTTCACCGGAGTCCAGGCACCGGTCCACTTCTCGGCGCCCCCCCCCCCCCACAAGGACATCGGGCCTTGAAGTCGAGACAGGATCGGGTTCGGGCTGCTCTTCGGGAGCTCTTGTCCGACACCGAGCAGGAGCACTCATGGAGTGAAGAGGAAGACCCCAGGTATTTTTCGGAGGAAGATTCTCAGGGGCTTCCGTCTGATCCCACTCCTCCTATTGAGGTTAGACAAACTCCACCGGAGAGTCTCTCCTTTTCATCTTTTGTGCGGGAAATGTCTCGGGACATTCCTTTTCCCATGGAGGCTGTGGATGAGCCCAGGGCCGAGATGTTCGAGGTCCTGGACTATCCTTCTCCACCAAAAGAGGTTGCAACGGCTCCCCTGCACAGTACACTCCGGGAAGTGATGTTGCAGAACTGGTCTTGTCCTCTCTCTAATCTGGTGGTCAGCAAGAAGTCCGAATCCCAGTACAGAGTCCATGGTGAATCTGTGATGGTGAAGGCCCAGCTTTCTCACGATTCCATGGTGGTGGACTCTGCTCTCAGAAGATCCAGGAGTACTAGAGACTATGCCTCGGCGCCCCCAGGCAGAGAGTCTAGAACCTTGGATTCTTTTGGGAGGCGTACGTATCAGGCCGGAATGCTCGCGGCCAAAATCCAGACATACCAGCTGTACACCAGCATCCACTTACGGAACTCGATAAAGCAACTGTCCAGCTTGGTTGAAGCCTTTTCACCAGGTGGACAGGCAGCAGAAGGCGTACAGAAAATTCCTGGCCAGGGGACCTTTTGATTCTTTTGATGCTGCATCCCGGGCGGCTGTTCAGGGTATCGTGATGCGCAGACTCTCATGGCTGCGTGTTTCGGACCTGGATCAGAAGACCCAGCACCGTATGGTGGATGTTCCTTGCCAGGGGGACAATCTTTTTGGAGAGAAGGTTGAGGACATGGTTGATTCCCTGAAAAAGCATTATGATGCTATGGATTCTCTCGCCCGCCGGACGCCTTCTGCTACTACCTCATCTAGGAGGTTTTTTGGAGGAAGGCGAAGTGCTCCCTACTCCTCTAGTAGGCGTAGGTACACTCCTGCTTCTCGGCAGCCGGTTCAGGCTCGGCCCCAGCAAGCTCGCTCTCGGCAGCGGCGTGCACCTCAGGCCCCTCCGACTCCCCAGCAAAAGCAAGGGATGGGCTTTTGACTGGCTCCGGAGCAGCATAGCCGACATCAAAGTGTCTGTGCCGTACGATCTTCCTGTCCGCACCTGGCAGCTTGCCTGTCGGGGGGAGGCTTACATTTTTTCACCATAGGTGGCCTCTTGTAACCTCCGACAGGTGGGTTTTGCAAATAGTCCGGTCTGGATATGCCCTCAATCTGGAATCTTTGCCTCCAAATTGTCCACCGGGAGTTCAAACCTTCAGCTCCCATCACAAGCAGGTACTTGCAGAGGAACTCTCCGCCCTTCTCAGCGCCAATGCGGTCGAGCCCGTTCCACCAGGGCAGGAAGGGCTGGGATTTTATTCCAGGTACTTTCTTGTGGAAAAGAAAACGGGGGATGCGTCCCATCTTAGACCTAAGGGTCCTGAAGAAATATCTGGTTCGAGAAAAGTTCAGGATGCTTTCCCTGGGCACCCTTCTTCCCATGATTCAGGAAAATGATTGGCTATACTCTCTGGACTTAAAGGATGCCTATACTCGTATCTCGGTGCTCCCAAGTCACAGGCAGTACCTTCGATTTCGTCTGGGAACTCAGCACTTTCAGTATTGTGTACTGCCCTTTGGTCTCGCCTCTGCACCCAGGGTGTTCACAAAATGTTTGGCAGTGGTCGCAGCGTCGCTACGCAAACTGGGAGTGCATGTGTTCCCTTATCTCGACGATTGGCTGGTGAAGAACACCTTGGAGGCAGGAGCTCTGAAATCCATGCGGATTACTATCCAGCTGCTCTAGCTACTGGGGTTTGTAATCAATTATCCCAAGTCCCATCTAGTTCCTCTTCAAAAATTGGACTTCATAGGAGCTCTGTTGAACACACAGAAGTCTCGAGCCTACTTACCCCAGGCCAGGGCAGACAACCTTCTGTCCCTCGTCTCCTTGACTCGAGCGTCTCAACAGATCACAGCTCGGCAGATGTTGAGACTTCTCGGCCATATGGCCTCCACAGCCCATGGCACGTCTACACATGAGATCAGCTCAGTGGACCCTAGCTTCCCAGTGGTGTCAGGCTACGGGGGATCTGGAGGATGTCATCCGTCTCTTCACCGAATTTCGCAATTCCCTTCATTGGTGGACCATTCGATCCAATCTGGTCTTGGGACGCCCATTCCAAATTCCCCAGCCATAAAAAGTGCTGACGACGGATGCATCCCTTCTAGGGTGGGGGGGCTCATGTGGATGGGCTCCACATGCAAGTAGTTTGGTCCGTCCAGGAGACGCATCTTCAGATCAAACTCTTGGAATTACGAGTGATCTGGAATGCACTAAAGACTTTCAGAGACCGGCTGTCCAATCACATTGTACTAATTCAGACAGACAATCAGGTTGCCATGTATTACACGAAGAAGCAGGGGGGCACCGGATCACGCCCTCTGTGTCAGGAAGCTGTCAGGATGTGGCTTTGGGCTCATCAGCACGGAATGATTCTCCAAGCCACATATCTGGCAGGTGTAAACAACAGTCTGGCCAACAGGTTGAGCAGGATAATGCAACCTCACGAGTGATCCCTGAACATGGACGTTGTCCGCAAGATCTTCCGAGCGTGGGGCACCCCCTCGGTGGCTCTTTTTGCCACTCAATACAATCACAAAGTTCCTCAGTTCTGTTCCAGACTTCAGGCTCACGACAGACTAGCGTCAGATGCTTTTCTCCTACATTGGGGGACAGGCCTTCTGTATGCGTATCCTCCCATACCTCTAGTAGGGAAGACTTTGCTGAAACTCCAGCAAGACCGAGGAACCATGATCCTGATAGCACCCTACTGGCCTCGTCAGATTTGGTTCCCTCTTCTTCTGGACTTGTCTTCAGAAGAACCCTGGAGATTGGAGTGTTTTCCGACCCTCATCACACAGAACGAAGGGGCGCTTCTGCATCCCAACCTCCGGTCTCTGGCTCTTACGGCCTGGATGTTGAGAGCTTAGAAGTTGCCTCCTTGGGTCTCTCCGAGGGTGTCTCCCGGGTCTTGCTTGCTTCCAGGAAAGATTCCACGAAAAGGAGTTACGGTTTTAAATGGAGGAGGTTTGCCATCTGGTGTGACAGCAGGGCCCTAGATCCTTTCTCTTGTCCTACACGGACCCTGCTTGAATACCTTCTACACTTGTCAGAGTCTGGTCTTAAAACCAACTCAGTAAGGGTTCATCTTAGTGCAATTAGTGCTTATCATCATCGTGTAGAGGGTCAGCCTATCTCTGGACAGCCTTTAGTGGTTCGTTTTATGAGCGGTTTGCTTTTGTCAAAGCCCCCTGTCAAACCTCCTACAGTGTCATGGGATCTCAATGTCGTTCTCACCCAGCTGATGAAACCTCCTTTTGAGCCACTGAATTCCTGTCATCTGAAGTACTTGACCTGGAAGGTCATTTTCTTGGTGACTGTTACTTCAGCTCGTAGGGTCAGTGAACTCCAAGCCCTGGTGGTTCATGCTCCTTATCTCCAATTTCATCATAACAGGGTAGTCCTCAGCACTCATCCTAAGTTTTTGCCGAATGTGGTGTCGGAGTTCCATCTGAACCAGTCAATTGTCTTGCCAACATTTTTTCCCCGACCACATTCCCGCCCTGGTGAGGACAAGTTGCATACCTTGGACTGTAAGAGAGCATTGGCCTTTTACATGGAGCGGACAAAGCCCTATCAACAGTCCGCCCAGTTGTTTGTTTCTTTTGATCCCAACAGGATGAGGGTTGCCATCGGAAAACGCACCATATCAAATTGGCTAGCAGATTGCATTTCCTTCACTTATGCCCAAGCTGGGCTGACTTTGGAGGGTCATGTCACGGCTCATAATGTCAGGGCCATGGCTGCGTCAGTGGCCCACTTGAAGTCAGCCTCCATTGAAGAAATTTGCAAAGCTGCGATGTGGTCATCAGTCCACACATTCACATCTCACTACTGCCTTCAGCAGGATACCCGACGCAACAGTCTGTTTGTGCAGTCGGTGCTTCAGAATCTGTTTGGGGTTTAGAATCCAACTCCAGCCCCCCAGGCCCATTTCTGTTCTGTTCCAGGCTGCACTCTCACTTAGTGTGTTTGTTTTTAGGTCAATCTCAGTTATGTCCTCGCCGTTGCGAGGCCCAATTGACCAAAGTTTGTTGTTTTGAGTGAGCCTGGGTGCTAGGGATACCCCACGTGTGGTGAGCTCCAGCCTGCTTGTCCTCGGAGAAAGTGAAGATACATACCTGTAGCAGGTGTTCTCCGAAGACAGCAGGCTGGACATCACCACAACCCTCCCTCCTCCCCTTTGGAGTTGTGGTTTTTCTAGTTTGCTTGTTATCTAACTGAGGGAAACGCGCGGGTGGGAAGTACTCGCGCATGCGTGGTGCGTTGTACTCGCGCATGCGCGGTGCGTTGTCCCCGCGCCCGTCGCGCACCTTCTTTTTCTGGAGCTCCTGGGTACAGACAGCCTCCTGTCCGGAGGACCGCGTGGCTGTTTTGCTGGCCTTAGAGTCCGGTTTAGCCTTCCTTGCAGTTCTTCTTTATGATCTTTTGAGGGCTTCGGCAAAGGAGGTTTCCTTAGCGGTCACCGCGCGTCACTGGCTGTGGTTGTGACATTGGGCTGCAGATGTGGCCTCTAAGTCACGGCTGGCAAGGCTTCTTTTTAGGGGAAAGCTTTTGTTTGGGACAGACCTGGGACAGATTGTGAAGGATCTCGGTGACTCCAAGGGCCAGCGCCTTCCAGTGGACCGGTCCAAATTTGTGAGACCTGTGAGACCTAGACCTAAGTTTAGGGATACACGTCGTTACCATCCATGTCGCGGGACCTCTTCTCAGAGAGCAAGGTCTTCTCAGAGACCTCAGCCCTTTCAAGGTGACAGGCAGGCCTTCCTTTCCGCTAACAGAAACCAGCCCGCAGCCAGATCCACCCAATGATGGGCCCTAGTCCATCTCCAGCCGGTTATTGGGGGCAGGCTGTCCCTATTCCTGGTGGAGTGAACCAGGGTAACATCCGACGGATGGATCTTAGAGGTTATCAGAGATGGCTACAAGTTGGAATTGACTCAGCCGATAGTAGACTCGTTTCTGGAATCTCCTTGAAAATCTCCCACCAAGGTGGCAGTTCGTTATAGCCTCCTCAACATACGACTAGGTGCCGTCCAACCTGTACCCCCAGCAGAAAGAGGGTACGATCGATACTCCATTTATTTTGTGGTGCCAAAAAACGGCGATTCTTTGCTACCCGTCCTAGATTTCAAGTGTGTCAACAGGTGCTTACGGATTCGGCATTTCCGCATGGAAACGCACCGCTCAGTGATCGCAGCAGTACAGCCAGGGTAGTTTTTGATGTCTCTCGATCTCAGAGGCCTATTTACATATTCCAATTTGGCCTCCCCACAGGCGCTTTCTTCGCTTTGCAGTACTCGGTCGTCATTTTCAATTCAAATCGATGCCCTTTGGCCTAGCCACAGCACCTCTGACTTTTTCCAAGGTCTTTGTCATAGTGACGGCCTATCTCAGAAAGGAAGGGATTCAAGTCCATCCTTATCTAGACGACTGGCTTTTCGGGCGTCTTCTTTCGAGGAGAGTCAACGGGCAACCGACCAAGTGGTCGGGTTGCTTCAATCGCTTGGTTGTGTGATCAACTTCCCAAAGTGCAGCCTTACACCCTCCCAGACGCTGGAATACTTGGGAGTGCTTCGATACCTGAACAGGGATAGTTTCTCTTCCTTCAGCTTGAGCACAGCGGTTGCAGGGTCAGTTGCGAGCTCTATTCCAAAATCCGAACCCACGGGCTTGGGACTGTGTACAAGTTCTGGGTTCCATGGCCTCCACCTTGGACGTCGTAAAGTGGGCCAAAGCTCACATGCGCCCCCTGCAGTGGCACCTTCTGAGCCGTTGGTCTCCTATCTTGGAGGTTTACGAGTTTCGGGTGCCATGTTCGACCCGTCTGCACACAATCATGCACTGGTGGTTCATGCAAAAGAATCTGGTGTCGGGCATTTTTCTGCAAACCCTGGAATGGAAGATCGTGACCATGGATGCGTCGCTGTCTTGTTGGGGGGCCCATTGCTTCCAACAGACGGTCCAGGGCATTTGGACCTCGATGGAAGCGTCTTGGTCCATCAACCGCAGTCGCCAATAGTTGGAACCAGGGCAGTGGACACTCTCCTCTCTGGCCTTCGATCAGATTGCTGCCCATTGGGGGATGCCGGTGATGGACTTAATGGCCACCGCATTCAATGCGAAGGTTCCCCATTTCTTCAGCAGGGGAAGAGAGCTGTGCTCGGAAGGCATCGATGCTGTTCTACAACCTTGGTCCAGGGGCCTGCTGTATGCCTTTCCCCCATGGCCTATAGTGGTCAGGTTACTGACTCGCATTGCCAGTCATCCCGGTCGAGTGATCCTGGTGACACCGGATTGGCCCAGACGTTCGTGGTACGCGGATATGGTCAGGCTCCTGTTCAATCGTCCTCTCCAGCTCCAGTCGCAGGACGGTCTCTTGCTGCAGGGACCAGTCATGATGGAGGATCCCTCCTCCTTTGGTCTTATGGCCTGGCCCTTGAAAGGGCAAAATTGAGAAGGAAAGGGTATCCGGACGCAGTTATCGCTACGATTCTTCAGGCTCGGAAAAGATCCACCTCGATAGTTTATGCTAGAGTGTGGCGTTCCTTCGATTTGTGGTGTGCGAGTTCGGGATTGTCAGTGGCTTCTGCTTCAGTTATCCTCGCTTTTCTTCAGGAGAGTGTACAGAAATCACTCTCGTTGAGTTCTCTTAAGGTGGCAGCTCTGGCATGCTTTAGAGGCCGGCTTCAGGGGGTGTCGATCGCCTCCCACATGGATGTGGTTCATTTTTTGAGGGGCGTTAATTGGTTGTGTCCTCCGCACGTGCAAGTTCTGCCATCCTGAAACCTTAATCTAGTTCTCAAAGCGCTTTAGCGTCCTTCTTTCAAACCCTTATTGGGGATTACAGTTAAGGATCTTACCTTGAAAGCGATTTTTCCTAGTAGTCATTACTTCAGCTCAGAGAATTTCAGAGTTACAGGCTCTTTCTTGCAGAGACCCCTTCCTGCGTTTTACGGAGGAGGGGGTATCGATTAGGACAGTTCTTCGGTTTTGCCCAAGGTGGTTTCTCGTTTCCATTTGGGGCAGCCTCTGCATTTGCCAACTTTTCGCTTGGAAGATTACTTCGAGCAATTCCGGGCTGTTCGCTGCCTCGATGCTCTTCTCGGGTATTTGGAGGTGACGAATGAATTTCGTCTTTCTGACCATCTCTTCATCCTTTTTGGAGGCAGTAAGAAGGTTCCTCGGTCCAAGGTGTGTGTGTCTCTCTCCCCCCCCCCCCCCCCCCCCCCCCCCCCCCAAGGCTAGGATGTCAATCTCTCTTTCTCCCTTCCTTCTTGGTCCAGGGCGTTTGTCTATCCCCACCTCACCAGTCCAGCATCTGCCCACTGTGCTTTAGTCCAGTTCTCTCTTGCTCCCTCTTCCCATGCCAGCATCTCTTCAGCTCCTCACCTCATCCACTCAATGGTCATCCAAAGGCTACAGCAAGTCATGGCGGAGAAGCTAAAAGATGCACTCTGGTCAGCGGAGCCTTTCCTGTATGCGTCCCGTCCACAGAAATTTGCATCAGAGGTGGGACACGCAGAGGAAAGGCTCCGCCGGCTAGAGAGCGGTACCTTTTGGCCTCTTTCTGCCACAATGCACTGCAGCCTTTGGAGGACCGGTGGTGAGGTAAGGTGCTTGCAGAGATGCTGACACGGGTGCAGGGAGGAGAGGAAGGGAAGGTATAGTTGCAGGTGGCCCTACCACTTAGAATCAGGGGCGTATCTGCGTGGGGTCACAGGGGCCTGGGCCCCCGCAGATTTCGCCCTGGCCCCCCTCCCCGCCGTCAACCCTCCCCCGCTGCTTACTTTTGCTGGCGCCGAAGTCCGACCCGCAATCGCCGTTTTTCGTCTTCCTCCGTGGCCATGCTTCCAGGAAGTAACGCTGCAGTGCTGATTCGTTGAATCCAGTTCGGCGTCTGACGTCAGACATCGAACTGGATTCAACGAATCAGCACTGCAGCGTTACTTCCTGGAAGCATGGCCACGGAGGAAGACGAAAAACGGCGATTGCGGGTCGGACCTCGGCGCCAGCAAAAGTAAGCAGCGGGGGAGGGTTGACGGCGGGGAGGAGGTGGAGAGAGGCGGCGGCGGGGGGGGGGGGGAGGGAGGCAAAAATGTGCCCCCCCTCTCTGGCTCTGGCCCCCCCTACCGCCAGATTCCAGATACGCCCCTGCTTAGAATACATAATTGTTTTGATTTTCATACTTTTATATTGATTATCCAACGTTTGCTGTTACCTAACTGATTACAGCAATGCTGTGTTAGCTATCAAAAAGCTCTTTTGAGGAAGATTCAGACTATTCAGAATACAGCTGCACATCTAATTTTTACTGCAATATGATAGAGTTTCTCCATTGTTGCGGGACCTCCACTAGTTACCAGTGGAGACTCAAATTCAATTTCCAATAGCCTCACTTCGGGTATTGGCAAAGTAATGGAAGCAGTGCTGAAGGAAAGAATAGTGAATTTCCTGGAAGCCAATAAGTTGCAAGATCCGAGACAACATGGTTTTACCAAAGGTAAATCGTGCCAAACAAATCTCATTGAATTCTTTGACAGGGTGACCAGAGAATTGAGTCAAGGACGTGCTATAGATGTAATTTACTTAGATTTCAGCAAAGCTTTTGACATGGTTCCCCACAGAAGGCTCTTGAATAAACTTGACAGGCTTTAGATAGGACCCAACATGGTGAACTGGATTAGGAACTAGTTGACGGTGCCAGAGGGTGGTGGTTAATGGAATTCACTCGGATGAGGGAAAGGTGAGTAGTGGAGTGCTTCAGGGATCGGTGCTGGGGCCAATTCTGTTCAATATATTTGTGAGTGACATTGCCGAAGGGTTAGAAGGTAAAGTTTGCCTTTTTGCGGATGATACCAAGATTTGTAACAGAGTGGACACCCCGGAGGGAGTGAAAAATATGAGAGAGGATCTGAAGAAGCTTGAAGAATGGCCTAATGTTTGGCAATTAAAATTCAATGCGAAGAAGTGCAAAGTGATGCACTTAGGAAGTAGAAATCCACGGGAGACGTATGCGTTAGGCGGTGAGAGTCTGATATGTACAGACAGGGAGAGGGATCTTGGGGTGATACTATCTGAGGATCTGAAGGCGATGAAACAGTGTGACAATGCGGTGGCCATAGCCAGAAGGTTGCTAGGCTGTATAGAGAGAGGTGTAACCAGCAGAAGAAAGGAGGTGTTGATGCCCCTGTACAAGTCATCGGTGAAGCCCCACCTGGAGTATTGTGTTCAGTTTTGGAGGCCGTATCTTTCTAAGGATGTAAAAAAAAAATTTGAAGCAGTGCAAAGAAAAAGCTACAAAAATGGTATGGGATTTGCGTTACAAGACGTATGAGAAGAAACTTGCTGACCTGAACATGTATACCCTGGAGGGAAAGGAGAAATGGGTGATATGATAGACGTTCAAATATTTGAAAGGTATTAGTCTGCAAACAAAACTTTTCCAGAGACGGGAAGGCGGTAGAGCTAGAGGACATGAAATGAGATTGAAGGGGGTCAGCCTCAAGAAAAATGTCAGGAAGTATTTTTTCATGGAGACAGTGGACGTAGCTAAGGGTGGGCCTGGGTGGGCACAGGCCCACCCATTCTTGCCTCAGGCCCACCCAGTCAGCAGCCCATGAGGCCCCCAAAAGTCTTCAGTGGCAGCGCCTCACTACTCTCTCGCCCTCTTCTCCACTTGTGGCCTGGCATCTGCCTGTCTCTCTACCCCCCTCACAGTCTACCTCAGAGGCTGCCGGTGGCATCTTGCGCTGGCCCTGCAGGCTTCTCTCTATCATGTCCTGCCCTCAATGATGTCACTTCTTGGTAGAGAGAAGCCTGCAGGGCCGGCGCAGGTTGCCTATAGGAATTGCTACGAACAACGGCTCTGAGGTAGGACCGGGGGAGGGGGTTCAGAGAGAAATGGGCAGACATCGGTCGGGTCATTTAAAAAAAAAAAATACTATATTGTATGTATGTACAGGGGTAGGGGTGGGGGTGAGAAGGGCACACCCAAAATGTCAGGTCTGCCTATGTGAAAACGGTAACAGAATTCAAAAATACGTGGGATAAACCTAAAGGAATCCTGTTCAGAAGGAATGGATCCTCAGAAGCTTAGCAGAGATTGGGTGGCAGCACTGGTGGTTGGGAGGCGGGGCTAGTGCTGGGCAGACTTCTACAGTTTGTGCCCTGAAAATGGCAGATACAAATCAAGGTCAGATATACATATAAAGTAGCACATATGAGTTTATCTTGTTGGGCAGACTTGGATGGACCTTACAGGTCTTTCTCTGCCGTCACCTACTATGTTACCGTATTGTAATTTAAGGTTTGCATTTTAGTTCATAAAATCCCTTTGCACAGTAACCAGAATATCTGCTCGGTTGGGTCCAAATGTCTAATAAAAACAGATGCCTTCGAGAGAGTTTTTTCTTCATTATATTAGTCCTACTAAATTTAAAAATGACTATTTATTCTGCAAGTCTCATGTTTCAAGCTCCGTTGTTAGGAATTCTGTCCCTGTACAATTAAGAAAAATGCAGAATTTATCTACTTTCCAAAAAGCCTTAAAAACTTTTGAAGTTTTATGGTTAATTGTGCTTTCTTTTTATATGCACTATTGATTAGTTGTTAACTCCCAGGATCTGCACTGAACTGTAGTCGTGGAATATTTATTATTCGGCAGTCCTGGGCATTTTGTCAGGCTCACTCAATGCTACTATGTTTCACAGCATCAAAGCTTTTACTCTGGAACTACTTCCATTGAAATGTATTGGGCCATTTGGGGGGGAGGGGGGGTACTTTTAATTTTTTTAAGATCCCTAATTTGATCTGATCCATTTTCGAATTTGATGTGTCTTTTCACTGCTCCCCCCCCCCCCCCCCCCCCCAAACAAACATTCAATACCAAATTTGGTCTTCTATTAATTTTTCCAGAGTTATTTTGAAACAGATATACAGACATGTTGAACCCTTTGTATTTCTTTCCACCTCCTTCCAGAATATTAACTGATATGAAAACTGTAATAAAATAATTGCCATTGGAAAAGTATTGCTTTTCTTACCAGCAACAGTTTTTATCCACCGACATAATCTGTTATTGCCCCGATACTTAACTTTACTGAAGGCTTCATGTTTATTGCCACTGGGGAACATTTATAGCTTGAACAATACAGAAATATATGGTAATTGTTCAAGTCATTGACATTTGTTTGTGATTTCTGGCTGACTCCCAGACTGTTTCATTTAATATTCTGAAGCTAAGGTATTTATCAACACTAGAAGAGTATGCCAGACATTTTAATATGGGAAAGGAAGTTAATTTCCGTAAAGTAAACGCTTCCGTTTAATATTAACATCTCATGAAAACAAGTCTGATTAAACTGATTATTAGAGTTACAGAGTTCACATTAGAGCTTAACTAATTTATTCTTTAAAAATGTACTGCAAAAATAAATTTATAACTATTCAGAAAACAGGTGATAGCATGGCTTTTCACAAAGGACTTTAATGGAAGTAATAACTAACTTGCTGCTATTGCACAAAGAATAACACTAGTTGCATATACTGTAGCAGAACATGTTTATCCACTCCTACCCTAGCTGAGATAGTAACATAGTAGATGACGGCAGAAAAAGACCTGCACAGTCCATCTACTCTGCCCACGATAAACTCATATGTGTATACCTTACCTTGATTTGTACCTGCCTTTTTCAGGGCACAGACTGTATAAGTCTGTCCAGCAGTATTTCCCGCCTCCCAACCACCAGTCCCGCCTCCCATCACCGGCTCTGGCACAGACCCCGTATAAGTCTGCCCTCCCCTATCCTAGCCTCTCAACCACCAACCCCTCTTCCCCCGCCACCCAATTTCAGCTAAGCTTCTGAGGATCCATTCCTTCTGCACAAGATTCCTTTATGCCTATCCCACGCATGTTTGAATTCCGTTACCGTTTTCATGTCCCCCACCTCCTGCGGGAGGGCATTCCAAGCGTTCACCACCCTCTCTGTGACGAAATACTTCCTGACATCTTTCCTGAGTCTGCCCCCCTTCAATCTCATTTCATGTCCTCTCGTTCTACCGCCTTCCCATCTCCGGAAAAGATTCGTTTGCGGATTAATACCTTTCAAATATTTGAACGTCTGTATCATATCACCCCTGTTCCTCCTTTCCTCCAGAGTATACATGTTCAGGTCAGCAAGTCTCTCTTCATACGTCTTGGAACGCAACTCCCATACCATCCTCGTAGCTTTTCTTTGTACCGCTTCCATTTTTTTAACATCCTTCGCAAGGTACGGCCTCCAAAACTGAACACAATACTCCAGGTGGGGCCTCACCGACGTCTTATACAGGGGCATTACAACCTCCTTTCTTCTGCTGGTCACACCTCTCTCTATACAGCCTAGCAACCTTCTCGCTACGGCCACCGCCTTGTCGCACTGTTTCATCGCCTTCAGGTCCTCAGATACTATCACCCCAAGATCCCTCTCCCCGTCCATGTCTATCAGGCTCTCCCCACCTAACACATACGCCTCCCTTGGAATTCTACTCCCTAAGTGCATCACTTTGCATTTCTTCGCATTGAATTTTAATTGCCAAACCTTAGACCATTCTTCTAGCTTCCGCAGATCCCTTTTCATGCTTTCCACTCCCTCCGGGTGTCCACTCTGTTGCAAATCTTGGTGTCATCCGCAAAAAGGCAAACTTTACCTTGTAACCCTTCGGCAATGTCACTCACAAATATATTGAACAGAATGGGCCCCAGCACCGATCCCTGAGGCACTCCACTACTCACCTTTCCCTCCTCCGAGCGAAGTCCATTTACCACCACCCTCTGGCGTCTGCCCATCAACCAGTTCCTAATCCAGTTCACCACTTCGGGTCCTATCTTCAGCCCTTCTAGTTTATTCAAGAGCCTCCTGTGGGGAACCGTGTCAAAAGCCTTGCTGAAATCTAAGTAGATGACGTCCATAGCACGTCCTTGATTTAATTCTCCTGTCACCCAGTCAAAGAATTCAATGAGATTCGTTTGGCACGATTTCCCTTTTGTTGAAACCATGTTGTCTCGGATCTTGCAACTTATTGGCTTCTAGGAAATTCACTATCCTTTCCTTCAGCATGGCTTCCATTACTTTTCCAATAACCGAAGTGAGGCTTACCGGCCTGTAGTTTCCAGCTTCTTCCCTATCACCACTTTTGTGAAGAGGGACCACCTCCGCCGTTCTCCAATCCCTCGGAACCTCTCCCGTCTCCAAGGATTTATTAAATCTTTAAGAGGACCTGCCAGAACCTCTTTGAGCTCCCTCAGTATTCTGGGGTGGATCCCGTCCGGCCCCATGGCTTTGTCCACCTTTAGCTTTCCAAGTTGTTCATACACACACTCTTCCGTGAACGGTGCTCTATCCACTTCATTCTCAGGTGTACCTTTGCCAGTCCTTCTCGGTCCTTCCCCAGGATTTTCTTCAGTGAAAACAGAACAAAAGTATCTATTTAGCAAATTGTCTTTTTCTTCATCATTTTCTACATAGCGTTTTGCTGTATCTTTTAGAGATATTATTCAAGTACCTGGCTTCAGATGCAACTTTCTTAAATGCAGTTTTCCTGGTCTAGAAATTCTGGCTTGCAGAATTGCTGATGATAGCTTACTGGTTCCTCTTTGCTTAGTACTTTTCTATCACCTACCAGGTAGTTGGTTGCCTGTGGAAGGTTGTTTTACAGAGTTTGTCTCTGACCAGGTAATTGGTTGCCTGTGGAAGGTTGTTTTACAGAGTTTGTCTCTGACATCTGTAGTAGATTTTCTAATGACCTGTTGATGGGCGATATCAATCTGCATTTAGAAAATACCAGTAATTTATACACAAGGAACCTATTTGATTTTCTTGTTTCTTGACAGTTTGTCCATACTGTGTCACCTTCTTATACTGGAGGTTACCTTTTGGGCCTACTAGTGTAATCGGGGGGGGGGGGGGGGGGTGTAAATACTGATATTTTCTATTTAGATAACCCAGGTTGGTTGCATGTACCCTGGTCTGACCATGCAAAACTCGCGTTTACTTTTTATTGGAGAGAATCTGGCAAAGCTGTGCCAGCTAGAAACATGTCTTCCTTTTGTAAGTCCAGGAGCAAAATAGATATTGTTGCTTTCTGGGCCAGTGTATTCAATAGTCCACTGCTCCCATTGCCAGAAACTGCAGATTTTTTTAGTTCACTGGAACGGATTCTATGAACGTATTCTGGGCCTCAACTCACTTGCAGAGTGTCTCCCTGGTTTGACCAATCCCTTCCCTCTCTCAAGAGACACTGTAGAAACCTTGAAAGGCAGTGGTCCAAAAGTAGATCTGATGTTAATAGTTGCTTTGGAGAAGAGCTGTTAGGGATTACAAAGATAAAATTCATGAGGCTAAGATGAGGTATTTCGCTGAACAGATTGGGGGCATTAAATTCAGTATCTACAAGCTATCAGTTGGTGCATAGAATTTTTTCCACCAAAGAGGTCACAGTTACCAATGTGATTACGCCTACAGCGCAACAGCAGGCTTCCCACTTTGTGTTGAAAATAGTAACTATTAGGAGGGCAGTTCTCCAGTCCTCTGGCAACGCCGTTCTTCCAGTGTCGTGGGCTGATCATTGGGTTGGTATCTCTGCCGATACTTTGGCCTTCTTTTTAACCCTGCTCTGATACAGTCAAATTCTTCTTATCAAAAGTATTCCTTGTCCCATTGTATCATTGATGCCTGTCCAAGTAATCTTCTGAAAATGCCCCAAAGCTTATTCATTGAACTTCTCAGGGAACGTATATTCTTGCTGTACACATACTTGTGTGAATTCCTTCAGAAAGGCATTAAATAAATACCAGACAGCAGCTGTTCGTTCAAATCCTTTCGTAAATTAAAAAACAAAACAAAAAAAACCTTACAAGTCAAAGTAGAAAACACTTTTTTTTTTTACTAGTCCATCAGCCCAGCATGTTTCAGCACCTAGTTCCTTCTTCAGGGGTCAATGTGAAATGGCAGACACGCCATATAAAAATGAATAAAGTAAAAACAGGGGTATGAAAATCTTCCTACAATGCCAAACACATCTAGAGAATAAGTTAAGATCAAGAATTGCACAGCACTTCACAAAAAAAACCAAAATGACAATTTATTTTTTTAGGTTTTGCTCCTAGGGTCTCCAGCCCCTAATATGAAGCTATAAGAGAAACAAAAAAATTGTGTGTTGCTCAGTATTTCCACTTATAAGGTTGTTTTTTTGATTTATGAAAGGATTTTAACAAACAGCTACTGGCTCCCCATTGCTGCTGATAAACTGGATTGCAGCATCTGGACCTCTTGTTTTTTTTTAAGCAGTGATTAGAGTCACTAAGAAAAACACAAATGACCTCACCAATTACTGCCCAGTGGTGTCTATCCCACTAGTAGTCAAACTGACGGAAAGTTTAGTGACCAAACAGCTCACGGAATACATGGACAAGTTCTCTTTTTTTTTTTTTTAAATGTGTAAATTTTATTGAAAGTAGCACGTCAACAACATGGAGCACAAGTCTCCCCAAACATTTCCACCTCATAATGTACATAAACTCAAACAAATTGTCATGCAACCATTTTTCCCCAATCCCCTTCCTTGTCATCAAGCAGATGAAGCCATTAAGTATGGGTTGTGTCCATCAACCAGCAGGGGGAGATAGAGAGCACTCAACTTTTCTCAGTGCCTCATGGCCAGCTAGCTCCACTGCCTCTTCAGTATTCTCTATCTCCCCAAGCAGGGTGGCTGCAGCTTCTTCGAGCTCCATCAAAATCTGCCTGGGGGGTAGCTGCTGGCTTGCCAGTTGTTAGCCGGGTTCTCAGAGGCTATAGCAGCTTCACTTTGAAGGCACATAGGTCAGCCCTTTCCCTGCCTTACCCATGCCCCCGTGGATGTGGACATATTAGCTTGCTTTTCCCTGTCCTTTCCCACTCAGTGGATGCAGGCACATTGGTTCGCCTTTCCCTGCCTTTCCCACTTATCTGAGCCTCCGGAGTGTTTTTATTTACCTCTTTTACCTCTGCTTTCCTCACAGTGTTAAACAATAAATAATTAAAGTCGCATTGCGCTTTAGCGCAGCGATCTTGGACTCCAGGACCGGCGCTGTGATACTCGGTCCAGTGAGGTAAGAGTGTTTTCTGACTCCTCCGGGGTGGGCCCGTGATCGGTACGTTTTTTGGCGCGAACCGCCATTTTTTAATTTTATCGCCGTTTTCAGCGATGGCTGTGGAGACTGTAAAGCGCTGTTCTAAATGTGGCAAGCGCAAATCAGCAGTGGGGCTCTGTAATTTGTGCTGTACAGACGGTAGAGCCGGCCCGAGCATGGCGAGTGGCGATCTTTCGCGCTGTGAGCTGGCAGCGGACGCCATTTTGGATTTTCCACATGGCGCAGCCTCCATTGCGACGGAGAGCCCTGAATCCGGGGGGGGGGGGGGGTCCTCTGAGTGAGGCTAATAATAGAGCTGATAGCCCTGGGCAGGATCTGGGCGGTCAGGGAGTGGTTTTCTCCCCTGATTTTGTTTTAATGCTGCATAGGGCATACATGCTTAAAAGAGCTCTTCCACAGGGATCTTCAGACCCTCTGCCTGCCTTCCCCCCCCCCCCCCCCCCCCCCCCGGTGGATCCTGGCCTTTTGGAGTTGGCTTTGCCTGTTTCTTATCCTCCTGATAAACGCAGAAGAGCTAATTCCCCTTCTGAGTGTGGCGCACCCCCCCCCCCCCCCCCCCCCCCCCCCTGGTCGGGCTATGAGGATTCTGAGGGGTCTGGCAGAAGTTCTTGGGCTGAGGAGCCAGAGTCGAGTGCAGAATTGCCACAGGAGCTTGATGATCCGTCTGCGGTGAGGATTTTCCACCGCGAGGAGCTGCCAGCACTTATTTCAGATGCCTTACAAGCCCTCTCGATTGAAGATCCTGGGAGTGGCACAGCCTCCTCGGTTAATCCAAGGATGGCTAGTACCAGAAAGCCTGCTCGAGCCTGTCCTTTGCATGCGTGGGATAAACATAAAGGAATCCTGTGCAGAAGAAAGGTATCCTCAGGAGCTTAGCCTAGAATGGGTGGCAGAGCTGGTGGTTGGGAGGCGGGGCTAGTGTGGGCAGACTTATACGGTCTGTGCCGGGGCTGGTGGTTGGGAGGCGGGGTTGGTGGTTGGGAGGCGGGGATAGGGCTGGCCAGACTTATATGGTCTGTGCACTGAAGAGGACAGTACAAATAAAAAAGTAGCGCACATGAATTTATCTTCTTGGGCAGACTGGATGGACCGTGCAGGTCTTTTTCTGCCGTCATCTACTATGTTACTATGTATCACATACCATGTAAATGAGTTTATCTTGTTGGGCAGACTGGATGGACCATACAGGTCTTTATCTGCCGTTATTTACTATGTTACCACAGCTTCCCGAACCTTCTCCAAGGTAATGGTGGTAGTAGCTGCCTTTCTCAGGCGAGAGGGTATCCGGGTTCACCCGTACCTAGACAACTGGCTCATCAGAGCAGACTCAGAAAAAGAGAGTCATCTAGTTACAGCCAGAGTGGTTTCAGTCCTTCAATCTCTGGGCTGGGTCGTCAATATGGCCAAAAGTTACCTGACCCCCTCCCCCTCGCAATCTCTAGAATATTTGGGGGCCAGGTTCGACACAGCCTCGGGCTATGTGTTTCTTCCCGAACAAAGGCGGTGCAAGCTTCAGAATCAGGTCCGTCTGCTCCTGAGGATGCCCCGCCCGCGAGCTTGGGACATTGTCCAGCTGTTGGGATCGATGAAGGCCATCTTGAAAGTGGTGCCATGGACGAGAGCGCACCTGAGACCTCTACAGTATTCTCTACTTCAACGATGGTCTCCAGTATCTCAGGATTATCAGTGCAGACTTTCTTGGCTCCCTGCAGCCCGCCTCAGTATGGAGTGGTGGCTCTCGGACAGCATGTTGCGGCGGGGAATGCTGCTGGCGCTCCCCGATTGGTGTCTAGTGGTGACAGATGCCAGCCTGAAGGGCTGGGGCGCACATTGCCAGGGAAGCATGCCCAGGGTCTGTGGACGCCCGACGAGTCGGAGTCGTCTATCAACCGCCTGGAGTTGAAAGCGGTGTTTCTGGCTCTTTTGGCCTTTCAAGTGACCCTGGAAGGATTGGCTGTCTGAGTGATGTCGGACAACACGACAGCAGTGGCCTACATAAATCAACAAGGCGGCACTCAGTGCAGAGCTCTAGCCGCGCAGGCCGAACTAATTTGCCACTGGGCTGAGCTGCATCTACAGTCCCTTTCAGCAGCTCACATTGCAGGTCAGAGCAACGTGCAAGCCGACTATCTAAGCAGGCATCAGATCGATCCAGCGGAGTGGGAACTAGCAGACGATGTATTCCTGCAGATATGTGCCAAATGGGGCAAGCCAGTGATGGATCTTATGGCGACCAGTTCCAATGCCAAAGTCCTGTGCTGCTTCAGCAGACGGAGGGATCCTCGCGCTGCCGGGTTGGATGCCTTGGCTCAACCCTGGCCCCTGGGCTTGCTGTATGTCTTCCCTCCGTGGCCCTTGATAGGGCGAGTGTTCCTGCAGATTCGGCTGCATCCAGGAGAAGTGGTGCTCATCGCCCCGGATTGGCCTAGGAGGCCTTGGTATGTGGACCTCCGACAGATGCTGTTGGAGGCTCCCTTTCCGTTACCTCTGGTTCCGCACCTGTTGTCACAGGGTCCGGTGGCCATGGAGGACTCCTGCCACTTTGGTCTTATGGCATGGCGATTGAGAGGGCGCAATTGAGAGATAAAGGCTACTCAAATAAGGTAATTTCCACTCTCCTGCAGGCCCGTAAGCGCGCCACTTCCGTGGCTTATGCCAGGATTTGGCGCCAGTTTGAAGTCTGGTGTGTTTCTAGAGCGCTTTCTCCATTGCAGGCTCCTGTCTCGCCGATTCTGGACTTTTTGCAGGATGATGTACACAAAGGCTTGGCCTATAATTCCCTGCGGGTGCAAGTGGCAGCATTGGCCTTCCTGCATGGCAAGGTTGAAGACGTGTCCTTAGCTGTTCATCCAGATGTGGCACGGTTTCTTAGAGGGGTGCTTCGGCTCCGTCCTCCCGTGGGGGCACCTTGTCCAGCTTGGAACCTGGGGCTAGTATTGAAGGCCCTTCAGGGGGCTCCCTTTGAACCGCTTCGGCGTGCTTCAGAGAAAGATTTGACACTGAAGGTCGTCTTTTTGGTGGCCATTACCTCAGCGAGACGGGTGTCAGAGCTCCAGGTGCTGTCCTGTAGAGACCCTTTTCTGCAATTCTCAGAGTCAGGGGTCACAGTTCGGACCGTGCCTTCCTTCATGCCTAAGGTGGTTTCAGCGTTTCACCTAAACCAGCCTGTTTTTCTTCCCTCCTTTGTTGAGGAGGAGTTTCCAGGTTCATTTGGGCAGTTGCACCTTTTGGATGTGCGCAGGACTCTTTTGCAGTATCTGCGAATTAGAAATTCTTTCAGGACCTCTGATCATCTTTTTGTGCTGTTTGCAGGTCCTCGCAGAGGGTCTTCAACGTCTAAAGCCACTATTGCCCGTTGGCTCAAAGAAGCTATCTTTTCAGCATATCTGCTGTCTGGCCGGGCTCCGCCTGAAGCCTTTAAGGCACATTCCACAAGAGCGATTTCCTCTTCCTGGGCGGAAACTGGAGCACTATCTCTTCATGAGATTTGCAGTGCTGCAACATGGGCTTCTAAGCTCTCTTTTGCCCGACATTACAGGCTGGATGTGGCTGCCAGGAGGGATGCGCGTTTTGGAGCACAGGTGCTAGCGCGTGGTGTGGCTTGTTCCCACCCTATTTAGGGATTGCTTTGTTACATCCCATACGTAATGGCTTCATCTGCTTGATGACAAGGAAGGGAAAATTTTCTTTCCTTTTGTCATAGCAGATGAAGCCATGAGCCCTCCCTGTATGATTGTCTGTATAGCAGTGATTCTGATTTTAGGGTGCTGTTCTTGTTTCATGAAGTTATATTCCTTCCTTGGGGAGTCGGAAAACAGTCTTCAGGATTCTTGTTACAGTTATAGGAGGATGAGTTCATTCCCTCCAGTTCATGTTTTGGGAGGATGAGTTTATTCCCTCCAGGAGGATGCAAGTATTCCCTCCGTTTATACAAAGTGGAGGACGAGTTTATTCCTTCTAGGAGGATGAGTTCATTCCCTCCTTTTTTGAGTTCATGCCCTTGTTAAGGGGCCATCGTTCGCTGTGAGGAATGTTCATGTTATTCCCATTGTGGTTTGCCATACTGCTTTGGAAGCTTCAAATACTGAAGAGGCAGTGGAGCTAGCTGGCCATGAGGCACTGAGAAAAGTTGAGTGCTCTCTATCTCCCCCTGCTGGTTGATGGACACAACCCATACGTAATGGCTTCATCTGCTATGACTAAAGGAAAGAAAATTATCATGGTAAGAACCTAATTTTCCTTTCTACACATTCCTAAGAACCCCATCCTCTCCCTTTTTACCCCCTCCCCCTTTTTCATTGGTCCAAAAGACCCCTCAAGTTGTATCTTTGTTCAGGATACAATCTTAAGTGGGTCCATTCTGCCGCTTCGGAGTTATATTTTCCCCTACTTCGGTCTGTCAATTTTTCCAATGCTGAGACCACTCTGATTTTCGCTATCCAATTGTGTACAGTTGGACCTGCCGTCTGTTTCCAATAGAAAGCAATAGTGGTTTTCGCTGCAGCGAGACCCATTCTTTTAAGTCTATGCTGCCACTTCAACCCTCTCTGGTTTCCCCAGCCCAACAAACACCACTTAGGATCGCATGGAAACAGTGATTCCAAGGCCTTGGTCAGTAACCCAGTAACTTCCATCCAGAAGGCTTGCAACATGGTACACTCCCATCAGATATGATAAAAGGTACCCTTTTCTGTCCCACATCTCCAGCATAAATCTTAAGAATCCGGATACATAATTTTCACTCTATCCAGCTTATAGTACCATCTGCTCAATAGGCGTTTTCTTTAATTAACACACACACACACACAGGCTTTTTTAACCTCCAAGCATACACATCTCCATTCCGAGTCCTTAATTTCATGCTTCAGATCCCTTTCCCATGCCTGCATATAGGGACATTTGACAAATTCCTGCCCTCTAAAGTGACCATATATCCTAGAAATCCCTTTCCCCCTCTGATCTATGACCCCCCCCCCCCCCCCCCCCCCCCCCCCCCCCCCCCCCCCCCCCCCCCCCGCCCATAGATTCTCAAATACCTCCTGTTCTACTGGGTCTTTCCGTGACCACTTCTCTGTGGTCATATAATGCTTAACCTGCAAATAGGCAAGAAAATCAGATGCCGGTAACCCATATGCATCTTGAAGTTCCCCAAAAGCCCTAAATCACGAAAACGAATTAACCCCTTTTGAAACCAAGATAAAAAAACCACGCTCTGCCCCCCTGCTGGGAACCCGGGCTCATGAATGAGCCAAGCGTATGTAGATCTATTCCGTGTGCCTCTCAGTTTATTTTTTATTTTTGTTACATTTGTACCCCGCGCTTTCCCACTCATAGCAGGCTTAATGCGGCTTTCATGGGGCAATGGAGGGTTAAGTGACTTGCCCAGAGTCACTCGCCTCCACCTACCTTCCTCTCTTCCTTCCCGTTCACATTAATTGATTTGATTTGCTTACTTTATTTATTTTTTGTCTATTAGATTGTAAGCTCTTTGAGCAGGGACTGTCTTTCTTCTATGTTTGTGCAGCGCTGCGTATGCCTTGTAGCGCTATAGAAATGCTAAATAGTAGTAGTAGTAGTACAAGGAGCTGCCTTTGCCTGAAGTGGGAATCGAACTCGGTTCCCCAGGACCAAAGTCAACCACCCTAACCACTAGGCCACTCCTCCACTCAGCCCCCCATAATGTCAATAAGTGTGAATTGAAAGGGTTTAACGTTAACTGCCTATAGGTAGGCTCCGGGACAGAAGCCCAGAGTAGTCCATCCAGCTTGCCTTCTCTAACAAAGATCTGCTCCAGCCTGGTCACTGGAGACAGGTCCACCTTACTTCACTCTGCAATCTGTTTCAGTTGGGCTGCCCAGTAGTACCAGATCACGTTTGGCATGCCCCTCCCTCCCACATAATCTTCCATAATAATCTAGCGGGACATCCTTCCCAAACAAATCCCCCTAATTTCGATTGTAATCGTAAGAGTTCCCCCCCCTAGGGACCTGAATCGGTAATGTCTGAAACAAAAACAACAGCCTTGTCAAAATATTCATTTTATCATCCGCTATACGTCCCCACCAAGAGAGCCATCCATTCTTCCATCTATTCAAATCCCTTCTTACAGCTGTGGAGTGGTTAGGGTGGTGGACTTTGGTCCTGGGGAACTGAGGAACTGAGTTGAATTCCCACTTCAGGCACAGGCAGCTCCCTGTGACTCTGGGCAAGTCACTTAACCCTCCATTGCCCCATGTAAGCCGCATTGAGCCTGCCGTGAGTGGGAAAGCGCAGGGTACAAATGTAACAAAAACAAAAAGAGGGACATAATTCAAAAGATACAAATTGTTTAAATCACGTGGAATCAGTATCCACAAATAACGAAAACAGTTGTCAGTTGTTTTAAATGCAAAGGCCTGCTTCAATTGCTCACTCTCTAGTTCTGTAACCCCCCATTAGCTCAGACTTATCATATTTTACTTTAAAACCTGATAAATATCCAAATGTATTTATTTGTTGCATTTGTATCCCACATTTTCCCACCTCTTTGCAGGCTCAATGTGGCTTACAATACATTATGAGTAGTGGAAATGAGAAGAGAATAAACAATTGGTATTACAGAAGGATTTTGATTACATGATAGTGATAGAGCATAATAGTAAAATAGCAAGAAAGCATTGTAAGACAGTTCTGGATACATGTGGGGTTTCACATGTTTTGATCTTTGTGATATGATCGTTTTTAGGTTGCGCGGTAGTGCGTTCCAGAATTGTGTGCTCATATAGGAAAAGATTGATTCGTGCATTAGTTTATATTTTAGACCTTTGCAGTTGGGGAAATGAAGATTGAGGAATGTGCGGGATGATTTTTTGGCATTCCTGGGTGGTAGGTCTATCAGGTCTGACATGTAGGCTGGGGCATCACCATGGATGATTTTGTGAACCAGGGTGCACATCTTGAACGCGATGCGTTCTTTGAGTGGGAGCCAGTGTAGCTTCTCTCGTAGGGGTTTGGCACTTCCATATTTTGATTTACCGAATATGAGTCTGGCTGCAGTGTTCTGGGCTGTCTGGAGTTTTTTTAGTATTTGCTCTTTGCAGCCAGCGTAAAGTGCATTACAATAATCTAGATGAGTGAGTACCAATGATTGAACTAAGTGACTGAAGATGGTCTTTGGGAAGAATGGTCTTACTCTTTTTAATTTCCACATTGAGTGGAACATCTTTTTAGTTGTGTTTTTCGCGTGACTTTCAACTGAGTTGAGTTCCCTTATAATAATGGGCAACGTCAATATTGGGGCGGAGACATAAAATAAAATATAATCCACAAACAGTGCGATCTTGTGTTTCTTCCCCCCCAGCCGAACTCCTGTAATATCTCTGAGGGAGCGGACCCTCTGAGCAAATGATTCTATCGATAAAGCAAACAATAAAGGGGATAGTGGGCACCCTTGACGTGTTCCCCTTTGAATGCTAAATTGATCGGAGTACCCTCCATTGACCTTAATGCGGGCCATTGGAGATGCATACAGTCCCTTTACCCACCCCACAAAAGCTGCTCCAAAACCCATACTCATCATGACTTCCATAAATAATCCCACTCCACCCTATCAAATGCTTTCTCCGCATCGATGGTGAGTAGCGTTAAGGAATCTCCCTGTCTCTGAGCTCCCCAAACTATATTCAAATACAGTTACAAGGGTTAAATTTTCTTTCCAATTAGTCTGCATTCAATACATCAATATCAAACTAATTTGTTACCATTTAATTTACAAAATATTTATTCATAAATCTTCTTCATACAAACACATCAAATCTCACATGTTGTGTCCAATAACCCCACCAGTTCATCCAGTCCAACCACAGTTAGTTCTCCTTATTATCCAAAGTCAAATGAAAGCATAACGCTTCAAGATAAAATATCAAAGCTTGTTACTTGGAGATCATCCAAACGTAGCCAGTTCTCCTTTTTTTGTCCAAAGTCCAAGATGACCCCTTGGGTCAAACAAAGATCTCAGGATGAAAAACACAACGATCCAAGATGTGGTATCAGTGCATTCACATTGAAAATACCAATCCTTTCACTGTTAAATCCAATAAACTCCCATGGAGATCATCCGATGTTTGCTGATTTCCTCCTACATCATCCAGTTCAAACAGATCCCGGTCTCAACACTGGCCGTGTTTCCTTTTTACTTCATCAGGAGACCTTACACAAACAATATCCCACATTAGTCTCATACTTCTACATTCATCCTAACATTATAATTTATCACTTTTTAAAATTATTTTTTATTTTTATTTTATTACATTTGTACCCCGCGCTTTCCCACTCATGGCAGGCTCAATGCGGTGGGCAATGGAGGGTTAAGTGACTTGCCCAGAGTCACAAGGAGCTGCCTGTGCCGGGAATCGAACTCAGTTCCTCAGTTCCCCAGGACCAAAGTCCACCACCCTAACCACTTGGCCACTCCTCCTTTATCAGCTCCATTAGAGCGTCTGGTGCACCCAGGACTACTTCCGCATCTGGTACAACAAGCTACACAAAGCGCATGGTTCCTCACCACACTTACTCTTTTATACTGCTATTAATAGAGGCCAATCCACTTCCTTATTCAGACCATATGGTTTCACAGTCTTCCAGTTATAAATCATACGCTGTTCTCTTCGAACCAATTCCCTCTCAAGGTTTCCTACTCCACCTTGCAGTTGAAACAAAACTACAAACTTTAAATCAGCAATCGTATGATTCAGTTGTAGCCAGTGACTAACAAGCGGGGTCTCCACTTTATTCAACCTCATATTACATAGTAACATAGTAACATGGAGTGGAGGAGTGGCCTAGTGGTTAGGGTGGTGGACTTTGGTCCTGGGGAACTGAGGAACTGAGTTCGATTCCCGGCACAGGCAGCTCCTTGTGACTCTGGGCAAGTCACTTAACCCTCCATTGCCCCATGTAAGCCGCATTGAGCCTGCCATGAGTGGGAAAGCGCGGGGTACAAATGTAACAAAAAAAAAAAAAAAAACATAGTAGATGACTGCAGAAAAAGACCTGCATGGTCCATCCAGTCTGCCCAACAAGATAAACTCATATGTGTATACCTTACCTTGATTTGTACCTGCCTTTTTCAGGGCACAGACCGTACAAGTCTGCCCAGCAGTATTTCCCGCCTCCCAACCACCAGTCCCGCCTCCCATCACCGGCTCTGGCACGGACCGTATAAGTCTGCCCTCCACTATCCTCGCCTCCCAACCACCAACCTCTCTTTCCCCACCTGTTCCGCCACCCAATTTTGGCTAAGCTTCTGAGGATCCATTCCTACTGCACAGGATTCCTTTATGCATATCCCACGCATGTTTGAATTCCGTTACCGTTTTCATCTCCACCACCTCCCGCGGGAGGGCATTCCAAGCATCCACCACCCTCTCCGTGAAAAAATACTTCCTGACATCTTTTTTGAGTCTGCCCCCCTTCAATCTCATTTCATGCCCTCTCGTTCTACCGCCTTCCCATCTCCGGAAAAGATTTGTTTGCGGATTAATACCTTTCAAGTATTTGAACGTTTGTATCATATCACCCCTGTTCCTCCTTTCCTCCAGGGTATACATGTTCAGGTCAGCAAATCTTTGTTCATACATCTTGGAACGCAAATCCCATACCATTCTCGTAGCTTTTCTTTGCACCGCTTCCATTTTTTTAACATCCTTCGCAAGGTACGGCCTCCAAAACTGAACACAATACTCCAGGTGGAGCATCACCAATGACTTGTACAGGTGCATCAACACTTCCTTTCTTCTGCTGATCACACCTCTCTCTATACAGCCTAGCAACCTTCTCGCTACGGCCACCGCCTTGTCACACTGTTTCGTCGCCTTTAGATCCTCGGATACTATCACCCCAAGATCCCTCTCCCTCTCAGTACCTATCAGACTCTCACCGCCTAACACATAAGTGTCTCGTGAGTTTCTACTCCCTAAATGCATCACTTTGCATTTCTTCGCATTGAATTTTAATTGCCAAAACTTAGACCATTCTTCTAGCTTCCGCAGATCCCTTTTCATGCTTTCCACTCCCTCCCGGGTGTCCACTCTGTTGCAAATCTTAGTATCATCCGCAAATAGGCAAACTTTACCTTCTAACCCTTCGGCAATGTCACTCACAAATATATTGAACAGAATCGGCCCCAGCACCGATCCCTGAGGCGCACTCCACTACTCACCTTTCCCTCCTCCAAGCGAACTCCATTTACCAACACCCTCTGTCGTCTGTCCGTCAACCAGTTCCTAATCCAGTTCACCACTTCGGGACCTATCTTCAGCCCATCTAGTTTATTTAAGAGCCTTCTCTGAGGAGCCGTGTCAAAAGCTTTGCTAAAATCTAAGTAGATTACGTCTATAGCACGTCGATGATTCAATTCTCCAGTTACCCAATCAAAGAATTCAGTGAGATTCGTTTGGCACGATTTCCCTCTGGTAAAACCATGTTGTCTCGGATCTTGCAGCTTGTTGGCTTCTAGGAAATTCACTATCCTTTCCTTCAGCATGGCTTCCATTACTTTTCCAATAACCGAAGTGAGGCTTACCGGCCTGTAGTTTCCAGCTTCTTCCCTATCACCACTTTTGTGAAGAGGTACCACCTCCGCCGTTCTCTAGTCCCTCGGAACCTCTCCCGTCTCCAAGGATTTATTAAACAAATCTTTAAGAGGACCCGCCAGGACCTCTCTGAGCTCCCTCAATATTCTGGGGTGGACCCCGTCCGGTCCCATGGCTTTGTCCACCTTTAGCTTTCCAAGTTGTTGATACACACTCTCTTCCGTGAACGGTGCTATATCCATTCCATTCTCAGGTGTACTTTTGCCAGTCCCTCGCGGTCCTTCTCCAGGATTTTCTTCAGTGAAAACAGAACAAAAGTATCTATTTAGCAAATTGGCTTTTTCTTCATCATTATCTACATAGCGGTTCGCTGTATCTTTTAGTCTCACAATTCCCTTTTTAGTCATTCTTCTTTCACTAATATACCTGAAGAAATTTTTGTCGCCCCTCCTTACATTTCTAGCCATTTGTTCTTCCGCTTGCACCTTCGCTAGACGTACCTCTCTCTTGGCTTCTTTCAGTTTCATCCGGTATTCCTCCCCATGTTCCTCTTCTTGAGATTTTCTATATTTCTAGAATGCTAACTCTTTAGCCTTTATTTTCTCAGCCACTTGCTTGGAGAACCATATCGGTTTCCTTTTCCTCTTGCTTTTATTTACTCTCCTTACATAAAGGTCTGTGGCCCTATTTATTGCTTCTTTCAGCCTGGACCACTGCCCTTCCACTTCATGTTCGTCCTTCCAGCCCATCATCTCCTTCCTCAGGTATTCCCCCATTTTACTAAAGTCAGCACGCTTGAAATCCAGGACTTTGAGTTTAGAGTGGCCGCCCTCCACTTCAGCCGTTATATCAAACCAAACCGTTTGATGGTCACTGCTTCCCAGGTGTGCACACACTCGCACATTTGACACACTATCCCCATTTGTGAGCACCAGATCCAGCATCGCTCCCTCCCTCGTGGGTTCCGTCACCATCTGTCTGAGCAGAGCACTTTGGAAAGCATCCACGATCTCTCTACTTCTTTCAGATTTGGCAGACGGAACCTTCCAATCTACATCCGGCAGATTGAAATCTCCCATCAACAGAACCTCTTTTTTTCTTTCCTAATTTTTGAATATCTGCGATCAGATCTTTATCTAGTTCCTCTAATTGTGTGGGGGGTCTGTAAACAACACCTATGTGGACAGAGGTTCTATTCTCTCTTGTTAAGGTGATCCATATTGCTTCTTCTTTTCCCCAGGTCCCTGTCATTTCAGTTGCCATGATATCATTCCTCACATACAGAGCTGCTACTCCACCTTTACGACCCTCTCTATCCTTCCTAAATAGATTATAGCCTGGTATGCTTGCATCCCATTCGTGGGAACCGTTGAGCCATGTCTCTGTGATTGCAACAACATCTAAGTCTGCCTCCAACATCAAGGCTTTTGAAGGTCATGAACTTTATTGCTTAGACTATGAGCATTTGTGGCCATCGCTTTCCATCTATATTTCTTGGTATGTGTTTCAACATTAGTGATTTGGGGGTGTCTTTTCACTTTGGGTACCTTCATGTCTTTTTGTTCCAACTTTATTGCTTTTTCCTCTGCTTCAGTTCTATTTTCAGGAGCATTACAGTGCTGTAATGGAGCAAAAGAATTCTTTAGTGGCAACACTTGTGTGTGCGGATGCTCCTGTGTCACATGATGAAGTCTGCCTGAGCCTACTGTGAACCATCTGTTCTTATGTGGTTTTATTCTTTGAGGGAGTGATAAGAAGCTATTTCTCTGTGCAGTCCTAGAAGCTGCTTTAATTGTATCCAATTCTTGCATTACTTTACTGAGCTCTTGTTTAAAACTAGATAGCTGAAGACAGATAGGGCAAGCTTTAAGTCTCCAGATGATTGGCCTTGAAACTAAAGTACCACAATTATTGCAGAGAATAAAAGTCATCCTGATTGGTTGAATTGGGTATGAACAGGTGTACTTAGTTGTGGTTAACAGTCTGTAAGACTGCCTGTGTATGATTGAGTAAAGTTAATGAGGTTTGGTTTGTCTATAAATGATTGGAAAACCCTGGGGTGGGTGAGATTATAAGTCCCAAAGTGTCAGCTAACTACTGTTAAGGCAATTCTCTGGATGGGACCAGAATTGGTACAGTCTGGTCAAAGAATTTTCAAATGATTTAACTTCCAAAATTGCCCTAGAATATAAAAAAACTTTCCTTGTTGTAATATAAATCCAGATATTCCCAATAATTATATCAGTTTCAACAATGTAAAATGCACTTTAGAGCCTCAATACAATACAATGCAATGCAGCCTCCCTCTCTCTCAGAGCTTGGCAGGAAGAGAAAGAAATAAGAGGTTTCACAGGGCAAAATTAATTAAGCACTAAGCATTAAATTAAAGAGAATATCAGGTATCTCACCTATAGCCAGAAAGTTGAGAAGTTTGGAATTTAAGAGGTCAGAATTTGTTTTACTTTGGAGGAGTTTGCTTCAGGTACAGACAGAGAGGTCAGCACCTGAGCAAAGTTACAAAGTTGCAAACATATTACTAAGATGTTGAGCCACACGCATCTTAATTCTACGTGTAGTTTCGCCAATATACCACAATTGGCAAGGGTAGCGTATACCATAAATTACATTCTGGGTATCAGTACCCTATACGTTTGGATGATCTCCAAGTAACAAGCCTTGATATTTTATCTTGGAGCTTTATGCTTTCATTTGACTTTGGATAATAAGGTGAACTAACTGTGGTCAAACTATATTCAAGGTACGCCGAGTATTGTCTGCTACTTGCCTATGTGCAATAAAACCGGATTGATCTTTGTGAATAAGATGAGGCAAAACCCTGCTCAAGCGCTCCGCCATAACCTTCGCCAGAATTTTAATGTCTAAATTCAGCAGGGATATCGGCCTGTAAGATCCACACGCAGCTGGATCCTGCCCTGGTTCAAAAGAACCGATATCCCCACTGAATGCATACTCGGAGGCAAGCCCTGCCCCACAAAGCAAGCATTACCCATCCGCACCAATAAAGGGGCCAACTCCCGACCAAAAATTTTATAATACTTCCCCGTATACCCATCTAATCCTGGAGCTTTCCCTCCCTTTAGTCCTTTAATGACTCCAAGAACCTCCAGTAATGTTATTGGAGCATCCAAATCTGGCTTTTGAGTAGCTGTAATCCTCCTTAATTCCAGGTCCTGTAGAAACTCCTGTATCTCCACAGTAGGAGCCCCAGTGCCTTTAGAATATAACTGTGTATAGTATTGAACAAATTGCGCTCTAATGTCCCCATCCTGATGGACCACGACATCCCCCGGACCCTTAATTTTGGTAATCGTATTCTTTATCCATCTTTGACGTAATCCCCTAGCCAGCATACTCCCTGCCTTGTTACTAAATTCAAAGAAATTTTGTTGCATCAAACTACTATTATATTCCATCTTTCTCATCTGTATTTTTTGTAACTCCAATCTACATTTAAGCAACTCTGCTAAAATATGAGGGTTCCCCTCCCCTTGGTGCCTAGCCTTATAGCTAGCCAGTTTTTGACGTACTAACAATTCGTGGTCCCCCCTTTCCCTCTTTCGCTGGGCCTCCTTTTGAATAAGGTGTCCCCTAATTACCATTTTAAGAGTGTCCCAAAGGATCCCCTCAGTGTCCTCCCCATTATCATTAAACTCCAAATTCTCTTTTATAATTTTCTGCACTTCCTGACATTCCTTCTCTTCCTCTATCAAGGATTCATTGAGCCTCCATACACTCCCACAACCACCCCTGCCCAATCCCCTCAGGGGTATCCATACCGGGGCATGATCTGAGGCATGTATACTTAAAATTTCCGATTCCCTCACCTCCCCCCACAAAGAGCGACTACACTAGACAGCATCTATCGTGGTATATGTCTGTTGTGCATGTGAATAGAAAGAAAAGGTCTTTTGCCCCAGATGTTGTAATCTCCAAACATCCAATAGGTCCAATTCCCTCATGAATCTGAGAAACTTCCCCCTGGTGTGTAGTACTCCCCCCATTTCTTCCCTTTGAGTGATCTAGCCCTGCAACTGGAAAATTAAAATCACCCCCCAAAACTACTCGACCATTCACAAATGAGACCAGTTCTGTTCTAATGGATTAAAAAAAAACTCCCTGTCCATTTGGGGCATATACATAAATGAATGTAATGGGCTGATTGTGTATCGTCCCTTTAATTGCTATACATCTTCCTCCCCCCCCCCCCCCCCCTATATACTTATTCCTTAACAAAATGTAAACTTTCTTTAACATATATGATCAACCCCCCTGTTTTACTCCCCTTAGAGTCTGCAAGTGGAAAACCCTCTCCCAATCCCTTATGCAAAATCAAGGATAACATCCTTCTTCCGAATATGGGCCTCCTGTAACATGATGACATCACATTTCATTCTACGTAGCTCTCTAAAAATAATACTTCTCTTCCCTGTGTTATTGAGACCATTCACATTCCAAGATCCTACCCGCAACCCGCTTAGCCCTCCCTCCCCCCACCTCCCCCTCCCCCTTAATATCCCCTGCAACCGGCCATCACCCCATCCAGCCAGTTCAACCCCATAAGAAGTGACCCCTCACCAGAGTCCAGCACTCTTGTCCCATCCCCCGATGACTTTCCCTCTCTTCACCCTTCCTTACAGTACTTACTAGTACAACTAATAGAATTCCGCTGATGTCTCTCAGCCCACATGGCTCAGTCAATTCCTCTCTTCTTGGGTCCCATTCTCGCTGCCTTCGAGGGGAGGTGTCCCTTCCCTCCCCCCGCTCTCTTCCAACCATTCTACTCAGCAGAGGAAGCTCCCTGCTTCTGATGTTGGGCTGCTTCCTCCTCTCCAGGTATATCCGTGCATCCCATATCGATCAACACCTTCCAGGCCCCCATAGGTGATTGGAGCCTCCGGGTTTTATCCCCCACTGTAACCTGCAATCCAAATGGGTATAGCCATTGGTATCTCAATCCTGTCTTTTGCAACTACATTGTGATCTCCTTTAATTCCCTCCGTCTCTGAAGTGTCATGGCTAGGTCTTGAAACACCTTCAACTTGCAGTTTTTCCAAACAATCTCACCCAGGGCTCGGGCTTTTTTCCAGACTGTCTCTTTCATTTCAAACTCATGACCATATTGCTTTCAAGATTTGCACCTTAACCCATAAAATCATCCATGGAGAAGCTCCATCATACATGTCAGACCTAATTGACTTACCGGCACGAAACATCAAAAGTTCATCACGTACCTTCCTTAAACCTCCATTACCTTAATTGTAGAGGACTCAAATACAAATCATTACACGCATCTACCTTCACATACCTCTGCATGAAAGCATGTAATAAACTACCGAATATTATAAAAGTAACACATGACTTGACAGCCTTCAGGAAATTATTGAAAACGCACTTGTTCAAAGAGACTTACAATAAGAATCCTCCTTAATGACTTGATTATTCTATATCTAACCAACCACGTACTGATCCCTCCAAATTGATTACATTAGTTATATTATCATTATTGGTCCTTATATTTTACTGCTTTTTATTATGTGTTATGTAAATCATTCTACAGACCTATCTTCCTTATTTCTTACACAGTAATATGTTAATTTTAAAAACCTATTCCATATCATCATGCTGATCAATCCATAGACTGGTGGGTTGTGTCCATCTACCAGCAGGTGGAGATAGAGAGCAATCCTTTTGCCTCCCTATATGTGGTCATGTGCTGCCGGAAACTCCTCAGTATGTTCTCTATCTCAGCAGGTGGTGGTCACACACAGCAGCAGCTCTGGCTAGGTCTCCAAGCCTAATTTTTAGGTTTTGTTGAGTACCTGGGGTTGAGGGCTCTTCTTGAGCAAGTGCAAACCTGGTGGCGCCAGGTCCCTCCTTTTCTCCCCCCTCCCGCTGGCTCCGTTAAAAAAAAAAAAAAAAATTTTGGACGTCCTTAAAGGCGTTTATTTCGACGTTTATTTAAACGTTTATTGCAGTACAAGTCCATCCTTATCTGGACGACTGGTTGATCCGAGCCCCCTCTTATGCAGAGTGCGGCAAAGCTGTGGACCGGGTGATTGCTCTTTTGAGCTCCCTGGGGTGGATCATCAACTGGGAGAAAAGCCAGCTGCGCCAGACTCAGTCCCTGGAGTATCTGGGAGTTCGATTCGACACCCAAGTGGGCAGAGTGTTCCTGCCGGACAATTGGATTGTCAAACTTCAGGCTTAGGTGGACCAGTTCCTAGTAGCCTCTCCGCTTCCGGCTTGGGACTATGTGCAGCTGTTGGGCTCTATGACAGCCACGATGGAAGTAGTGCCCTGGGCCAGGGCTCATATGAGACCACTACAACACTCTCTGCTGCAGTGCTGGACTCCGGTGTCGGAGGATTATGCTGTGCGCCTTCCCTTGGACCCAGCAGTGCGCAAGGCGCTGAGCTGGTGGCTGAAGACAGACAAGTTGTCTGCAGGGATGCCTCTGGTGACCCCGGAGTGGATTGTCGTCATGACGGACGCCTCTTTGACGGGCTGGGGAGCCCACTGCTTGGGAAGGACAGCGCAGGGGCTCTGGTCTCCTGCAGAGGTAAAGTGGTCTATCAACCTCCTGGAACTCAGAGCCATTCGGTTGGCGCTTTTGGAGTTCCTCCCGGTACTGGCGTTGAAGCCAGTACGGGTCCTGTCGGACAATGCCACGGCTGTGGCCTATGTCAACCGCCAGGAAGGTACCAAGAGCGCCCCTCTAGCCAAGGAAGCCATGAATCTATGCCAGTGGGCGGAAGCGAACCTGGAACAGCTGTCAGCTGCCCACATTGCCTTGGATCCCGGAGAGTGGCAGTTATCGGCTCAGGCGTTCTTGGACATCACGAAGCGCTGGGGCCAACCGAGCCTAGATCTGATGGCGTCATCGGCCAATTGCCAAGTGCCGCGCTTTTTCAGCAGAGGACGGGACCCTCGATCTCTGGGAGTAGATGCTCTTCTCCAACAGTGGCCGACACAAGAGCTTCTCTATGTGTTCCCGCCCTGGCCCATGTTGGGCAGGGTACTAGACCGGGTGGCAAAGCATCCGGGCTGGATAATCCTGGTGGGTCCGGACTGAGAGCGAGGAAGCGCTCTACTTCTACTGCTTACGCCAGGGTTTGGCGTACCTTTGCAGCGTGGTGTGAAGCAGGCTCACTTTCTCCCTTCACTTCAATTTCTTCAGTGCTGGCGTTCCTGCAAGAAGGTCTGGAGAAAGGCCTGTCGCTCAGTTCCCTTAAAGTCCAGGTGGCGGCTCTGGCTTGCTTCAGGGGCCGCCTGAAGGGTGCTTCCCTGGCTTCGCAGCCAGATGTGGTACGTTTTCTCAAGGGAGTTAATCACCTGCGCCCTCCTCTGCACTCAGTGGTGCCTGCATGGAATCTCAACCTGGTGCTAAGAGCCTTGCAGAAGCCGCCTTTTGAACCCTTGTCGAGGGCATCTCTGAAAGACCTGACGTTGAAAGCAGTCTTTTTGGTGGCTATCACTTTAGCCAGAAGAGTTTCCGAGCTCCAGGCACTCTCATGTCGAGAGCCTTTTCTGCAGTTCACTGAGGCAGGAGTGACTATTCGCACAGTGCCTTCCTTCCTGCCCAAGATTGTTTCTCGCTTCCATGTGAATCAGCAGCTCTGTCTCCCTTCCTTTCGTAGGGAGGACTACCCAGAGGAATATTCTGCTCTCAAATATCTGGATGTGAGACGAGTCATCATCAGATACTTGGAAGTGACCAATGATTTCCGGAAATCGGATCATCTGTTTGTCCTGTTTGCAGGTCCTCGTAAGGGTCTGCAGGCTGCTAAGCCTACAGTGGCAAGATGGGTCAAGGAAGCCATTGCAGCGGCTTATGTGGCCGCGGGGAAGGTGCCGCCTATCCAGCTGAAGGCTCACTCCACTAGAGCTCAGGCGGCCTTGATGGCAGAGGCCGGGTCCGTCTCCTTGGAAGAGATTTGCAAGGCGGCAACTTGGGCATCGGCCCATACCTTCTCCAGGCATTACCGCTTGACTGTGGCTGCTCGGGCGGAGGCCCGGTTTGGAGCTTCAGTGTTGCGGTCAGGGATTTCAATGTCCCGCCCTGGGTGAGTACTGCTTCGGTACATCCCACCAGTCTGTGGATTGATCAGCATGATGATATGGAAGGTAAAATTATGTATCATACCTGATAATTTTCTTTCCATTAATCATAGCTGATCAATCCATAGCCCCTCCCAGATATCTGTACTGTTTATATTCTGGTTGCATTTCAGATTCAAGTTTAGTCTTCAGTTCCTGTTCAGGAGGACTTCGTGTTCAAGTTTTTTCAATGGGATTCTTCAAGAGTTGAGACGAGTTTGTGTTACAGTGGGCTGCTGCATTCCTCTCCCCTCCGTTTTACGGGGCTGGATTGAGACATAAATTCTGCCGGCGCTCCCTCCCGCTTCGTGCGGCTGTAGGGCAGCTTTGTACCCCTCCCGCTTCGGCGGTGTTAGGGTCAGTCAGCTCCTCCCGCTGTTGCAGTTGCAGGATAAGCCAGATCCCCCCCCCCCCCCCCCCCGCATCGGCGGGTGTGGTGTCCCTCCCCCGCTCCGCGGGGATGAGCTGGACGGATTCCCCTCCCCCACTTGTGTGGGGATGAGCTGGGTTAATTCCCCTCCCCCGTTTCGGCGGTGGTGAGCTGGGCAGAGTGTCCCTTTGTGGGTGTAATTCTCTTAAGTGCTGAGTCCTGCGGATGGAGCTTGGATATCGACATACTGAGGAGTTTCCGGCAGCACATGACCACATATAGGGAGGCAAAAGATTGCTCTCTATCTCCACCTGCTGGTAGATGGACACAACCCACCAGTCTATGGATTGATCAGCTATGATTAATGGAAAGAAAATTATCAGGTATGATCATAATTTTACCTTGGTGAGGATGTATCACAGTTATATTTGTGAAAAAGACATGGGTTTCTGTTGGCAGGATCAGTTTTACTAATGTCTTGGTTAGTTTTTCAATGGGTATATTGATGTTCTAGTGCTCACTGCAGTGTTTAAGATGCTGCCTTTCCTAGGTACACTATTGTTGTGTGACTCGTGGATTATTACTAAAAATAATATTTTCATATAGAGGAGGGAGTGTTAAAAAATGATTGGCCCCGGGTGTCAAATACGCTAGGTATGCCACTGACCAGAGGGTCCACAGGACATACCAATAAGAAAATATTTTCATGCTGCTATAATCCATGCAAGCAGAATAGAATAGAGAGGCTGCTGTAGAGGTGGAATTAGCAGTGGCTGTGGGGATGGCAGTAACAGCGGGGAACAGAAAAAGATTGGAGGTGGCTGCACATGCCAGAAGCAGTAATGGAATGCAACTGAATCTTCAAGGAATACAGTTTAGCAGAACGTTAATCATGAGAATTGTTTGCCATTTGTAATATCCAACTCAAAAGACAGGCTGGTCAGTCCTTTCCAGCTTTAAGACGGGGCAGCGTTATAACACCCTTGCCAAACACACTTGAACTAGAAATCTTAATAAAAAAAAGTATAATCAATTTAGAAAAATTTTTAGATAATCTAGGGGACAATTTGGATCTTTTACTGGGGCACCCCAAAAATCACACCTTTATACACACAAGGTAAGTAGGGCCATGGCACCCCTCTAACCACCAGAGGGAAAAAGCTGACCCTAAAAAGACCACTCCTCTGTCACTCCTTTGTTTACAAAGGGTAAGGAGGGTTATGATACTCCTCTCTGCGGAGGGAAAACCCAGACCTGGAATACCAGTGCTCTGTATAGGGAGAGCAGGATCTTGATACCGGTATGCAGTGGGAGGTAGGTTGTAACACTCAGTGAAGAGGTACAACCTCCTTGGCACTCCAGTGCAAATCATAGTAAACATAGTAGATGACGGCAGAAAAAGACCTGCACGGTCCATCCAGTCTGCCCAAGAAGATAAATTCATATGTGCTACTTTTTTATTTGTACTGTCCTCTTCAGTGCACAGACCGTATAAGTCTGGCCAGCCCTAAGTTGTCTTACCTCTAGTTCTCTCCATTGGATTTCATAGCATGCACCCACCATTACACCTATTCGCCTGAATAGCTGGGGTCAGTCTTTGACCATCACTCATTCCTAGACCAAAACAGTTTGCAACAATGTTACAGAATTCTCAATCCCATTAATAAAGAAAACAAAAACAAATTTATGCCACCTCCTACCATATGTATTAAACCAACCTACTACTATTTAGCATTTCTATAGCGCTACAAGGCGTACGCAGCGCTGCACAAACATAGAAGAAAGACAGTCCCTGCTCAAAGAGCTTACAATCTAATAGACAAAAAATAAATAAAGTAAGCAAATCAAATCAATTAATGTGAACGGGAAGGAAGAGAGGAGGGTAGGTGGAGGCGAGTGGTTACAAGTGGTTACGAGTCAAAAGCAATGTTAAAGAGGTGGGCTTTCAGTCTAGATTTAAAGGTGGCCAAGGATGGGGCAAGACGTAGGGGCTCAGGAAGTTTATTCCAGGCGTAGGGTGCAGCGAGACAGAAGGCGCGAAGTCTGGAGTTGGCAGTAGTGGAGAAGGGAACAGATAAGAAGGATTTATCCATGGAGCGGAGTGCACGGGAAGGGGTGTAGGGAAGGACGAGTGTGGAGAGATACTGGGGAGCAGCAGAGTGAGTACATTTATAGGTTAGTAGAAGAAGATATAATACGATGTCAGCATAATACGAATGAAACACTTAACAAGCATGCATTAGAACATTCAAATGACATAGGTATAATGATAATGCTGTTCTACAACAAAGCCTACCATGTAGCTGAGGGACCAAGTGCAGATATATAGATGGGGACAAGGTGGGTGGTACAGAGTCAGTTGGGATAAATGTGTGGCTAAATTCTAGGCAAGTTCTTTGTACAGTTAAACAAGATATAAGGAACTGGTCTAAGTTACAGTGTTTGTAGCAAGCTAGTCCAGGTGCAGAGTGATGCATAGTCAATCATCCTATGTATTAAAAGCTTGGAAAAAGAACCTGCAGCAATTATGATTAGCCCCAAATCCCTCTGACCATAACAGTCTCCCCCATCATATATCAGACTGCTGTTCAGGGTCCACAAATGGATGTGGCCCTTTCCCAGCACCATTTCCATGATGCTCCTTCTCAAGACAGCCCTTTAACTATGAGAGATGATGGCAGGGTAATGAGTATGTCCACTGTAGACTGCTGCATTATCATTGACTAAGGTGGCATGATTGTCAAATGGCATATGGTAAGGTGGCAGATGTGAAGCATGCATTTGAAATAATAGGGCAGAAAGTGGATAAGGAAAATAAAAAGGTTCTTACGTAACAAATTAACCTAAAGTCAGGGTGCTGTACAGTGGTTTCTTTAGAAGAGTTCTGTTTTCAAAGAAGGCTTTGCAATTCCTTAAATTATAAATGAAATGCTGGCAAAAAGCTTACTTAAAAATCTGTTGTTTTAGATTTGAAAAAGGTCCAGAGTGAGTTGGAGGTGGATTACGAAATGAAGAATATCTCTGCAAGTTCACACAAGCAGCTGAGAATCTCTCCCTTGCAAAGGTAACTCAGGATGGGAAAGGCTACTCAGCGCTCTGCTATACATGCACAAATCTTTCCTTGGATCCAGAGCTTTCAGTGTGTGGTGGTGGTGGTAAAATGTTATTTCTAGGATTGGTAACTTTTAGAGAGCTGAATAAAGGAACAGCAGCATCTGTAGGGGCAGGTAGTTTAGGCTTATAGAGCCCATCAGATTTCCTACATACTCTGCCATTTACTCTCTGTGCTTAAAATTGTTTTTACTGTCACTCAGTGGTTGTAAATAATTTACATGAAATTATCCATAGTGATTTTACTGGTCATTATTGGAAAATACTAGAATGTTGATGATATTGTACTTCTAGAGAAACTGGCAAAGAGGAGATCAGATTTGCTTCTGAAAGTGTCCCTTTCTGTAATTTAGAGAAAAGTAAAGGGTTCCTGAAGTCCTCTCATAAGGATGAAAGGAACCAGTGTATGCAGTAAGGTAGTAGTACTATAACCACAGATGTGGAAACCTGTAGGTGGAACCATCTGATACCTTCTGTGTTAGCAGACCTGCTTAGCAGCCCCTGCTTGAAGTAGAATCCATTGATTGGCCTCCTTAGCATCCCCCTGGCTGAGGTGGGATCTTTTGGCATACCTACTGAGGTAGATTCTGTTGGTTTACATCATCAGTATGTGATCAGGATTATTGTACACCTCTCTAATCTGCTTTGGTAGGGCAACATGTACATGGAAATAAACAAATTTCATCATTGTTAAGAAATATATTGAGATTGTATGTTAACCATTGCAATGCACAAAACAGAAGACAATGAGTATTAAGCAATATCATATTAATGCTCTTATAGTCTTATGTAAATAAATCATAAAAGTTCTCTTATGAGCTTCATAAAATATTGTCCAAAAAAAGGTGCTCAGTGTAAAATACCTAAATTCAATACTTTGAAGTGGCAATATTTGACAACCATCACGGCACTGACATTTTTTTAAAAAATCAAGCTTATAGTATATATTCAACAGAACAGTCTCTTATGAATTGAAATGAACAATTGTACTTACCATGTTCACTAATCTTCTTTAGGCTAGAGCAAACCATAGGTGTCCATGTATAGTTGCCAGAAGTATGTAATCCAATAGTGAACTAATATGATAGCTTATCCCCTGTCCTCGACACGAACTCATCCCAAGTGCTTCTTGAAGAGGAAAGATACTGCGATCTAAAAAAAAAAAAACCCCAAAATGTGCTACCTGAATCAAATCAATTAAAGAAACTAACTACGTCTACTTTTAATGACCTGTCAATGGTCAGAAAAGAGCACATCAATTCAAAATCTTTCATGCATATTGACTATGGCAGTCCTGAAAACCTGACTGACAAGGGGGTACTCCAGGATTGACTTAGGAAACGCTGCAGTATATAACTTGAGTTGAATTATAGTCTGTGTGATTGCGCAGTTTAAGACTCTTACCAGTTTTAAGTATTATATGATCCATAGCCCAAACATGAGAACACTACACAGTGTCCACATGCAAAATGACCAGGAGGAAGGTGATCCGATGTAGATTTTTCAAACCTTCGTGTTAATATTTCTCCTAGATTTTTCTCCTCTTAAAGGTAAATTTAGGTATTTGAGAAAATTAAGCACACCCCAATATTTGCAGATAGCCTGACTTATCTGTAATGATTGAGTAGAAAAGGTAATATGCAAACCAAGGGATTAGATCTCTCTGATCGTTTACATGAAAGTAATAGCCAATCGCGATGGGAATACCTAGCTCATTTATATGCTTGCGGATATCCTAGGCGAAATCTTGAGCTCATGAGATTGGCTTGAACTTTGAATTCCTATTCAGAAGAGCATAGTCTTTTAAGATGCAACATTTGACCAGTTGGTATACTATCTCGCAGTCTCTTAGGAATTGGTTGATCACTTTTATAATGTAGTAATGAAGAAAGTAAGAAGCAACAACATAAGCAGTGTCAAGCTAGATGCATTGATAAAGAAGGCTAAAAGAAAATATGAAGAAAAACTTGTCTTGCAGACAAGAACTCGTACTAATGCCTTTTTCAGGTGCAGAAGCAGAAAGCATGTGATGGAATCTGTGAGACCGTTAATCATGAAGGAGCAAAAGGGGCAATGGTGTCATTGTAAACAATGTGCTGAAATTTTCTACCCAGTGTGCTTCAGCAGTGGCCACAAAAAGCAAACAGGATGCTAGGAATCATTAGGAAAGGGATTGGAAATAAGACTATAATGCCTTATGACTATAATGCCTCTGTATCACTCTGAGGTTTATAAAATCCTGAGTGATATAGAAGGGGTAAAATTGAATCAATTTTTCACTCTTTCAAAAAGTACAAGGACCAGGGGACACTCAGTGAAATTAAATATTAATATTTTTCACTCAAGAATAGTTAAGCTTTGGAACTCGTTGCCAGAGGGTGTTGTAGCAGCAGTCAGCGTATCTGGGTTTAAAAAGGGTTTGGACAAGTTCCTGGAGAAAAGTCCATAGTCTATTATTGAGATGGACATGGGGGACGCCACTGCTTTTCCTTTGGTAGCATGGAAAGTTGCTACAGATTGGGTTTATTGGCCACTGCTGGAAGGAGGCTGCTGGGCTAGATGGACCATTGGTTTGACCCAGTTTGGCTATTATTTCTTAGTATTAAGAAATAGATGGTGATCCTTCTGCCGTAACAAAACTTTTTGGAGAAAGAGATTGATCCACAAAGATCACTGTGATCTTCAACCAGAATTGAGCGCAATATTTAAGGTGAGGTTGCATCATGAAGCAATAAAGGCATCATAATTTGGTCTTATTTTGCATCCCCTCCTAATAATTCTTAGCAACCTGTTTGCTTTTTTGTCCGCCACTGCACACTAGAAAGAAGATTTCAGCTTACTGTCTACAATGATACCTAGGTCTTTCTCAAGTGGCAACTTGTAAAGTGGACCCAAGAATCAGAATAGGTAGAATAGTGGGGTAATATATCATGACTCTGAGGGAGCAAGAGTATTGACGATGTTATAATGTTAAATAGGTGTGAGGCTTATTATCAGCAGAAGTGATAGTGTGAGTAGTAGTTTCTTTTACAGTGACGGAAAGCAGAGCAGTAGAAGCGAAGGTGAGACTTGTAGCAGGTGAGGACAGACAAGTGCAGAATGAAGAAAAGAATTAAGTGCACAGAGCAGGGGGCAGAGTGTGGCAGAAGGTGAACTCTTCACAGGAAGTGGGAGGAGTCCCTGCAATTTAATATTAGTATCAGTAAAGGAGCGCTGAGGGCGAGAGGGTGGTGGTCATTCTGCAAGAGCGAAGAAAGTTAGTAATGAATGGTCACACCAAGTAACCCAGTGGAAGGAGATAGAAGTGGGGAGAAAAAGAAAAAGACTGTTACCACCAAAACAGGCAATAGGTTTAAAGTCTAAGGCAACTGACATGGAGAAGAGAGAATGATGGACTAGGAGTTTGGGAAGGAATGAAAATTGTCAAAGTTAACTGGCAGGAAATGATGTGAGATTACTAGGTCTAAGGCAGCGGTATTTGAGGAGAAATGGATTTATACGTCTAGTCATTTCCAACATGTTCAGTGTTGGAGGTGCTTCATTGATGATGTTTTTTGTAAATGGTCCGGGACACCTGAGATGTTACAACATTTTGTGACCTTCCTCAATCATTGCCACCCACAGATTAAGTTTTAGGTTGTGAGCAACAAGCACTTTATTTCGTTCTTAGACGTGTGGGTAGAAAAAGATGGTTATAGCTTTCGAACTACAGTATTCTTGAAACCAATTGATCGGAACTCTCTTCTACTTTTTCGAGCATGCATCCCCCACATATGAAGAAGAATATTCCGTATGCCCAGTTTCTTCGTCAGAGGATATGTTCCTCTGAACAGGATTATAAACAGTGCATTGATCAATTAAGTTTAAAGCTATTACAACGTGGCTATCTCCGACATTTAATTAAAAAGGCAGCAAAAAGGGCGAAGTATAACCCAAGAGAAGCACTGTTGGAATATAAATCCAATCGACAGAATGAGGACATTATTCCGTTTGTTTTAAAATTCAATGCAGATACCGCCAGACTGAGTAAAGCTGTAAGGAGACATTTTGAGTTATTAAAGACACATCCCACGTTTGCAAAATCTAATATTTTGTTCTTCTATCAGAGAGGGTGTAATTTAGGGGATTTGTTAAGCCCGAATGATGTGTGGTCACCTGGGAAGTCACCAGCAGAAAGAGGAAGCCATAGAAGATATGTGGCCATTGTTCAGTTTGCCACATCATGATGGAAGGAGAAGAGTTCATCCAGCCAAGAACAGGGCGCAAATGTGTTCTTAAATCGGATACCACTTGTGAATCCGCAGTAGTGATATGTCATTCAATGTCCCTGCGGATTACTATACATCGGGCAAGACCACAAGAAGCCTAAAAACAAGGTTGAGGGAGCATTGGTCCTGCATGAAATTGGTCAAGCGGGAGGCTCCATTGGTAACACACAGCGAATCACATCATCTATTTGATGATTTAACCTGTATGGTATTGGAACAGGTCAAACCGTCTCATAGACGTGGCGATTTAAGTAGAACATCACGCCAAAGAGACCAGAAATGAATCTTTTTCTTCAACTCAATTGAACCAGAAAGGTTGAATGTTCATGTTGAGTGGTCGGCGTTCTTCTAAAAATATACTTTTGTTTGATTGATGCCTGATTAGTTATACAGATTTCCGAACTTAACAAAAGAATGTGGACACAGCTGGAGGACGAAACGGATGATGGACAACGGAAAGGGAGGAGTTTAGGTCACTTTAAAAATGGCGTCAGATGCCCGCGGTTGGTTATCTGCCAGCAGTTTTTTTCGGATACAGCAGAGTACATATTGGATCAAATTTGAGGATACAACTGAAGATAAAAACATAACCCCTGATGCAGCACCAGCGAAACGGGAGCTCCCTGTGGGTTGAGAAACAGATGGCACCGTTGTGAGCAGGACACTACAGCGATTGGATTGAGCTAAGTGATTCCTGGTAGTGTCTCCGGATTTATATTACATTATAAAAGCTAATGTTTGTATCAGAGAAATATTTATTATTGATCTACATAATTGTGGGCACACACGATTGTTATTTGAGATACTAACAGTTTGAGAGAAGCACCTGAGTGTTAGCAGTTAATATGAAATGATGGAGTTTTTTTAAGCTATATGATAGCATGCCGAGCCTATGCCTTGTAGCCTGCAGTGTTGGGCTGGTTGGGTGGCGACACTGAAGCTTTTTTTCTCCATCTTTATTGTATTATATTGTAAGCTCTATCGAGCAGGGACTGTCTCTCCATGTTCAAGTGTGAAGCGCTGCGTACGTCCGGTAGCGCTATAGAAATAAGTAATAGTAGTAGTAAAATAGGAGCAATAAAGTCTATAACAGGGTGAGTGTTCAACACTTTATTTACACAACTAGTGTGAGGCTGTGTTTGGATTTTCAGTTAAAATTTAATGCCAAGAAGTGTAGAGTGATGCACGGGGTGCAGAAACCCAAAAGAGAGATACCGGATAGGAGGGGAGAGATTAGTACGCTCAACTCAGGAGAGAGATTTTAGGGTGTTGGTGTCGGAGGATCTGAAGGTGAAGAAACAATGCGACAAGGCGATGGCCGTGGCCAGAAGGATGCTAGACTGCGTAAAGAGGGGCATAACCAGCAGAAGAAAGGAGGTGTTGATGCCCCTCTACAAGTCGTTGGTGAGGCCCCACTTGGAGTATTGTGTTCAGTTTTGGAGGCCGTATCTTGCTAAAGATGTAAAAAGACTGGAAGTGGTGCAAAGAAAAGCTACGAAAATGGTATGGGACTTGCTTTGCAAACCGTACGAGGAGAGACTTGCTGACCTGAACATGTATACCTTGGAGGAAAGGAGAAATGGGTGATATAATACAGACGTTCAAATATTTGAAAGGTATTAATCCGCAAATGAACCTTTTCCGGAGATGGGAAGGCAGTAGAACTAGAGGACATTAATTGAGGTTGCAGGGGGGCAGACTCAGAAGTAATGTCAGGAAGTATTTTTTCACGGAGAGGATGGTGGATACATGGAATGCCGTCCCGTGGGAGGTGGTGGAGATGAAAACGGTAACGGAATTCAAACATGCGTGGGATAAACACAAAGGAATCCTGTTTAGAAGGAATGGTTCCATGGAATCTTAGCAGAGATTGAGTGGCAACGCCGGTAATTGGAAACAAAACAGGAGTTGGGCAGACGTCTCCGGTCTACCCCCTGATCATGACTGAATAGATAGGGATGGGCTGGAGTGTAAATTTTAAGGGGCTTCGAAGTTAGCTTCAGAACTTATACAAGAACAGTACTGGGCAGACTTCTACGGCCTGTGCCCTGAGAAAGGCAAGGACAAATCAAACTCGGGTATACATATAAAGTATCACATACCATGATACAAATATGGAATGCATTGCCAAAAGCAGTAAAAACTACTTTCGACCATCAATACTTCCGGAAAGCACTAAAGACGGAACTGTTCAGAAGAGCATACGCCACCAACCCAACATAAAAAATCCTGAGCACTTGTGACACAATGTAACCAAAGACCGCAATTGAACACTACGTGTACCTCATTCCACTACATTATCAATTGTATTCATTCATACCATGTGTTTGTTCAAACCAGAATCGGCTAATGCCGCTAACAGTTATATGTAAGCCACATTGAGCCTGCAAATAGCTGGGAAAATGTGGGATACAAAAACAACAAATAAACTCATTTTGCATTATTATTATTATCTTGTTGGGCAGACTGGATGCTGCTTTTAACTCCTAATCCTTATTCACTTGTTCAGAACTCTTATTTTATCATCCTCACTTTAATATTCCCTTATCTCTTGTTTGTCCTGTTTGTCCTAATTAGATTGTAAGCTCTGTCAAGCAGGGACTGTCTCTTCATGTTCAAGTGTACAACGCTGCGTACATCTAGTAGCGCTTTAGAAATAAGTAGTAGTAGTAGTGCAGGTCTTTATCTGTCGTCATTTACTATGTTACTATGGATAGACCATATAGGTCTCTATCTGCCATCCTTTCATTGGCCCATAAACTTTTTTTTTTTTAATGAAATGTTTTATGTTTTTTTAAATTCCATGTGGGAATGAATTTGCCGTAGGTTAGAAGAAAGCATATTCCAGGCTTGCAGGGGGAACCACTAGATGTTGATCTAAGGAGCATGATGTTTTTGCCGGAGAAGAGGGGATCAGGTATTGTGCAAGTATAGAATGTTGACGTGACTGAAGTGTCTTATGGATCAATGTAAGGACCTTTTAATGAATGTGTATATCAACTGGAAGCCAATGTTCCTGTCTTGAGAGTGATTGTACTTCTTCCCACCAGTAATTAGCTTCACTCCTATATCTTGAATAAGTTGAAGACATCTCGATTCTTTCTGAGTCAGACCAGGAAACATGGAGTAGTCTGTTACTGAGGACCAGGGCATGTGTAAGAATGCGCAGTGCAGGAAGTTCCAAAAATGGATGAAAAAATGGATTTGACGAAGGCAAAATAAACACCTGGAAGTTAAAGCTGAGCCTTGGGAAGTAAAAGACGAGGTGGGATCTAGGGTAACTCCTAGGACTCGCAGAGAGTCTAGTATAGGACTTGATAAATAACAGGATATGAAGCTGAGTAGAAAGGAAAGACTGGTAGACCGTGAGAATAACATTGCCTGAGTCTTTGCAACATTGAATTGCATTCTGTTCACCAGAATCCATTGTAGGACAGTTTCTAATCTAGTCATTAGAGTGTTAAGAGGGATCAACAGCGTCAAAAGGGACCAGAACTTGGATGTCGTTCACGTAGATAAGTACATAAGTATTGCTGTACTGGGATAGACCAAAAGCCCATCAAGCCCAGCATCCTGTTTCCAATCCAGGTCACAAGTACCTGGAAAGATCCCAGAACAGTACCATACATTTATGCTGCTTATCCTAGAAGTATGCAGTGGATTTTCCCCAAGTCCATTTTAATAATGGCTTATGGACTATTCATTTAGGAACAAAACCAGCATCCACAACAAGAGATGCCAAAGGGGGTAAAAATAAAAGAAGTGGAGCCTGTAATGAGCACTGAGGGAATCCACAGGGTAGTGGAACAGGGTCTAACAGGACATCATGCCAGAGAACTTGAAAGATGTGTCCAGATAAATACGATTGAAGCCAATGCCACGCTGAACCTATAATCCCCCATCTCCCAGAGTCTCAAGGATGGCATGGTGAACGAGATCAAATGCCGCAGTCAGGTCGCTAGATAAAACAAGGATAGTATGATTGTTCAACAGCATAGTCTGTACTACCGTAAGCATGGCAAGAAATGCTGCTTCAATATTGTAGTGTGAATGAAGGACGGATGTCGTATCAATTTGATCTAATTGCCTCAGGACTAGCAATTCAGCCACATTGGACAGAAAAAAGCAGATTAGATGTGGAGGTGGTAGTTGGTAACTTCATTTTCAGAGGACAAGCAGGATGATTATTCTTCACTATTGGGTTATCGGCCGCGACAGCCCAGTAGCGCAGCAAAATTTTTGACAGCAAAAACAAAGAACTTTCTAGAATGCTGCGTCGCTCGGTCCGAACACACACCGCACATGCGCGAATGGCTTCCCAACCTTGATGCAAGCGTGTTCCCGTAGTTTCTTTTTGACCGTGAATCTTGTCAGTCACGGATTCCGCTGCTACTAGAGTTTTTACAGCTCAGGAGACTGGCTATAGCGTTTATCTCTACCTTCTTGTTTTCTTTTTCTTAATTCCACTAGCTTAGTGTTAAAACTTAAAAAAAAATACATATTTTTCCTTTTAATTTCTTAGTTTTTGTCATCACTTCAAGTTTTCTTCTTTTTTTTTGTTGCGGCCGCTGCAACCAGACCATCTCAGGTACCAACCCTCACGCATGGTGTCTCCAGTGCCTTGGGCCCGATCATCTGCCAGCTGCGTGTAAGCTGTGCCCTTTGATGAAAAAACGGACCCAAGTGTCTTGGGAGGCTCAGCGGGAAAACCTTTTGGCTGATTGGATCCTGTCCTTTGATGTCTGCATCAAAGGACAGGATTTTTTCACGGAGAGGATGGTGGATACATGGAATGCCGTCCCGTGGGAGGTGGTGGAGATGAAAACGGTAACGGAATTCAAACATGCGTGGGATAAACACAAAGGAATCCTGTTTAGAAGGAATGGTTCCATGGAATCTTAGCAGAGATTGAGTGGCAACGCCGGTAATTGGAAACAAAACAGGAGTTGGGCAGACGTCTCCGGTCTACGCCCTGATCATGACTGAATAGATAGGGATGGGCTGGAGTGTAAATTTTAAGGGGCTTCGAAGTTAGCTTCAGAACTTATACAAGAACAGTACTGGGCAGACTTCTACGGCCTATGCCCTGAGAAAGGCAAGGACAAATCAAACTCGGGTATACATATAAAGTATCACATACCATGATACAAATATGGAATGCATTGCCAAAAGCAGTAAAAACTACTTTCGACCATCAATACTTCCGGAAAGCACTAAAGACGGAACTGTTCAGAAGAGCATACCCCACCAACCCAACATAAAAAATCCTGAGCACTTGTGACACAATGTAACCAAAGACCGCAATTGAACACTACGTGTACCTCATTCCACTACATTATCGATTGTATTCATTCATACCATGTGTTTGTTCAAACCAGAATCGGCTAATGCCGCTAACAGTTATATGTAAGCCACATTGAGCCTGCAAATAGCTGGGAAAATGTGGGATACAAAAACAACAAATAAACTCATTTTGCATTATTATTATTATCTTGTTGGGCAGACTGGATGCTGCTTTTAACTCCTAATCCTTATTCACTTGTTCAGAACCCTTATTTTATCATCCTCACTTTAATATTCCCTTATCTCTTGTTTGTCCTGTTTGTCCTAATTAGATTGTAAGCTCTGTCAAGCAGGGACTGTCTCTTCATGTTCAAGTGTACAACGCTGCGTACATCTAGTAGCGCTTTAGAAATAAGTAGTAGTAGTAGTGCAGGTCTTTATCTGTCGTCATTTACTATGTTACTATGGATAGACCATATAGGTCTCTATCTGCCATCCTTTCATTGGCCCATAAACTTTTTTTTTTTTTAATCAAATGTTTTATGTTTTTTTAAATTCCATGTGGGAATGAATTTGCCGTAGGTTAGAAGAAAGCATATTCCAGGCTTGCAGGGGGAACCACTAAATGTTGATCTAAGGAGCATGATGTTTTTGCCGGAGAAGAGGGGATCAGGTATTGTGCAAGTATAGAATGTTGACGTGACTGAAGTGTCTTATGGATCAATGTAAGGACCTTTTAATGAATGTGTATATCAACTGGAAGCCAATGTTCCTGTCTTGAGAGTGATTGTACTTCTTCCCACCAGTAATTAGCTTCACTCCTATATCTTGAATAAGTTGAAGACATCTCGATTCTTTCTGAGTCAGACCAGGAAACATGGAGTAGTCTGTTACTGAGGACCAGGGCATGTGTAAGAATGCGCAGTGCAGGAAGTTCCAAAAATGGATGAAAAAATGGATTTGACGAAGGCAAAATAAACACCTGGAAGTTAAAGCTGAGCCTTGGGAAGTAAAAGACGAGGTGGGATCTAGGGTAACTCCTAGGACTCGCAGAGAGTCTAGTATAGGACTTGATAAATAACAGGATATGAAGCTGAGTAGAAAGGAAAGACTGGTAGACCGTGAGAATAACATTGCCTGAGTCTTTGCAACATTGAATTGCATTCTGTTCACCAGAATCCATTGTAGGACAGTTTCTAATCTAGTCATTAGAGTGTTAAGAGGGATCAACAGCGTCAAAAGGGACCAGAACTTGGATGTCGTTCACGTAGATAAGTACATAAGTATTGCTGTACTGGGATAGACCAAAAGCCCATCAAGCCCAGCATCCTGTTTCCAATCCAGGTCACAAGTACCTGGAAAGATCCCAGAACAGTACCATACATTTTATGCTGCTTATCCTAGAAGTATGCAGTGGATTTTCCCCAAGTCCATTTTAATAATGGCTTATGGACTATTCATTTAGGAACAAAACCAGCATCCACAACAAGAGATGCCAAAGGGGGTAAAAATAAAAGAAGTGGAGCCTGTAATGAGCACTGAGGGAATCCACAGGGTAGTGGAACAGGGTCTAACAGGACATCATGCCAGAGAACTTGAAAGATGTGTCCAGATAAATACGATTGAAGCCAATGCCACGCTGAACCTATAATCCCCCATCTCCCAGAGTCTCAAGGATGGCATGGTGAACGAGATCAAATGCCGCAGTCAGGTCGCTAGATAAAACAAGGATAGTATGATTGTTCAACAGCATAGTCTGTACTACCGTAAGCATGGCAAGAAATGCTGCTTCAATATTGTAGTGTGAATGAAGGACGGATGTCGTATCAATTTGATCTAATTGCCTCAGGACTAGCAATTCAGCCACATAGGACAGAAAAAAGCAGATTAGATGTGGAGGTGGTAGTTGGTAACTTCATTTTCAGAGGACAAGCAGGATGATTATTCTTCACTATTGGGTTATCGTCCGCGACAGCCCAGTAGCGCAGCAAAATTTTTGACAGCAAAAACAAAGAACTTTCTAGAATGCTGCGTCGCTCGGTCCGAACACACCGCACATGCGCGAATGGCTTCCCAACCTTGATGCAAGCGTGTTCCCGTAGTTTCTTTTTGACCGTGAATCTTGTCAGTCACGGATTCCGCTGCTACTAGAGTTTTTACAGCTCAGGAGACTGGCTATAGCGTTTATCTCTACCTTCTTGTTTTCTTTTTCTTAATTCCACTAGCTTAGTGTTAAAACTTAAAAAAAAATACATATTTTTCCTTTTAATTTCTTAGTTTTTGTCATCACTTCAAGTTTTCTTCTTTTTTTTTGTTGCGGCCGCTGCAACCAGACCATCTCAGGTACCAACCCTCACGCATGGTGTCTCCAGTGCCTTGGGCCCGATCATCTGCCAGCTGCGTGTAAGCTGTGCCCTTTGATGAAAAAACGGACCCAAGTGTCTTGGGAGGCTCAGCGGGAAAACCTTTTGGCTGATTGGATCCTGTCCTTTGATGTCTGCATCGACATCGGTTCCGAGGTTGTCGACGTCGAGGGAAGCAGAGACTTCGAGAGCACAGGTAATGGCTGCCGAAAGACCACAACGCGCTGGGAGCAGTGAGGCATCGAGTGGGTCTCCACCTGTCTCGATGCCTACTGCTATGCAGGCCCCCCGGGACTGAGCTTCGTCAGACCCGGCCCTGCGGAGGCGTGTGGATTCCACGTCCTCGTCGGTACAGAGGAGTCTCGCTGACTGGCGTCGAGCGAAGGCTAAGAAGCACCGTCATCGTTCTCCTTCCAGGCACAGTACCGAAAGCTCCGGGGAGCCGAGGGATTCGGCACCCGAGAAGCGTTGGTGCCGAGAGGACCGCTCACCCTCTATACAGGAGGTGCCGATGCGTCGGTCTTCTGACATCCTGGTACCGCCTCTCAAGCCCCAGCAGATTCTGCTATCAGCTGCTGCACCGGCCCCGCAGCTTTTTCCGATGGAGGCTCTCGACGAGCGCATCAGGGCCCTTCTTCCAGAGCTTCTGGAGGGATTGCTGCGCCACTCTGCGTCTGTGCCAGGGGTGCTTGCGCCTTCTGCATTGACTGTGGAGGCGGCATCTGGGCCTTCGCCTGTGGTGAGGTCCCCGTCCTCAGTGCCGCTTGTGGCATCGGCTATGGCTGCCACCCGGGTCGATTCCCCCTCAACGTCGGCGGAGGAAGCTTCGCCGCAGTCCAGGCAGGGGTCGACTTCTTGACATCCCCCTCGAGGTCGTCGATCCTCGATGTCAAGACAGGCTCGGGTTCGGGCTGCTCTTAGAGAGCTTTTGTCTGACACCGATGAGGAGTGCTCATGGGAGGAAGAGGAGGATCCCAGATACTTTTCGGATGAAGAGTCTTGTGGAGTTCCCTCTGATCCTACTCAGCCAATTGAAAGAAGGATGTCTCCCCCGAGAGTCTTTTTTTTTCCTCCTTTGTTCGGGAAATGTCTTAAGGACATTCTTTTCCCCATGGAGGTTGTGGATGAGCCCAGGGCCGAGATGCTCGAGGTCTAGGACTATCCTTCTCTGCCCACAGAGATTGCAGCGGCCCCCTTGCATAACACACTCAGGGAAGTGCTTATGCGAAACTGGTCGTTCCCTCTTTCTAATCCAACGGTCCCCAAGAAAGCTGAGTCCCAGTACAGAGTCCATGGAGAGCCTGTAATGGTCAAGGCCCAACTTCATCACGATTCTCTGGCTGTCTTCAAGTCTAGGCTTAAAGCCCACCTCTTTGCTACTGCTTTTGACTCCTATCCATGACTCTCTTGTTACATTTGTACCCCATGCTTTCCCACTCATGGCAGGCTCAATGCGGCTTACATGGGGCAATGGAGGGTTAAGTGACTTGCCCAGAGTCACAAGGAGCTGCCTGTGCCTGAAGTGGGAATTGAACTCAGTTCCCCAGGACCAAAGTCCACCACCCTAACCACTAGGCCACTCCTTTTACTCAACACCCTCACTTATCACCCCTACCACTGCAGTTTCCCCACCCCTAGCTGTCTGTTCATCTGTCCAATTTAGATTGTAAGCTCTGTTGAGCAGGGACTGTCTCTTCATGTTGATTTGTACAGCGCTGCGTAAGTCTAGTAGCCCTATAGAAATGTTTAATAGTAGTAGTAGATTTCATGGTGGTGGACTCTTCTCTCAGAAGAGCCAAGTGTACTAGAGACTATGCCTCGACACCCCCAGGCAGAGAGTCTAGGACCTTGGATTCTTTTGGAAGGAAAACGTATAAGGCCGCTATGCTCGCCACCAAGATACAAACTTACCAGCTCTACACGGGCATCCACTTGCAGAACTCGGTGAGGCAACTGTCCAGTTTGGTGGAAGCACTCCCTGCGGAGCTCGCTGAACCTTTTCACTAGGTGGTCAGGCAGCAGAAGGCGTGTCGCAAATTCCTGGCCAGGGGTACTTAACGACACTTTTGATGTGGCATCCCGAGTAGCTGCTCAAGGTATAGTGATGCGCAGACTCTCTTGGCTGCGTGTCTCTGACCTGGATCATAAGACCCAGCAGCGAATGGCGGATGTTCCTTGCCGGGGGGATAAACTTTTTGGAGAAAAAGTAGAGGACATGGTCAATCAGATCAATGATGCTATGGATTGTCTCTCCTGCCGGACGTCTTCTGCTACTGCCTCATCTAGGAGGTTTTTTGGAGGGAAGAGGAGTGGGGGCGTAGGTACACTCCTGCTTCTCGGCAGCCTGTTCAGGCTGAGTCCCAGCAAGCTCGTTCACGTCAACAACGTGCGACTAAGGCCCCTGCGGCGCCACAGCAAAAGCAAGGGACAGGCTTTTGACTGGCTCCAGTTCAGCATAGCCTCAGAAAAAGTGTCCGTTCCAGATGACTTGCCGGTTGATATTTTTTCACCAAAGGTACCTCTTATAACCTCCGACAGGTGGGTTCTTCAAATAGTCCGGTTCGGGTACACTCTCAATCTGGCATCCAAACCTCCAAATTGCCCACCGGGAGCTCAGTCCTTCAGCTCCCAGCACAAGCAGGTACTTGCAGAGGAACTCTCTGCCCTTCTACTGGCCAATGCGGTTGAACCCATCCCACTAGAAGAAGGGCTGGGATTCTATTCCAGATACTTCCTTGTACAAAACAAAACAGGGGGGGGGGGGGGGATGCGTCGCATCCTAGACCTGAGGGCCCTGAACAAAATCCTAGTCCGAGAAAAGTTCAGGATGGTTTCCCTGGGCACCCTTCTTCCTATGATTCAGGAAAACAATTGGCTATGCTCTCTGGACTTAAAGGATGCCTATACTCACCTCTCGATACTCCCAGCTCACAGGATGTGTCTTCGATTTCGCTTGGGAACTCGACACTTTCAGTACTGTGTACTGCCCTTTGGTCTCGCGTTTGCGCCCAGGGTTTTCATAAATTCCAGGCAGTTGTCGCAGCATCGCTACGCAGACTGGGAGTGCATGTCTTTCCTTATCTTGATGATTGGCTGTTGAAGAGCACCTCGGAGGCAGGCGCTCTACGGTCCATGTGAATGAGTATTCAAGTGCTGGAGCTACTGGGGTTTGTAATTATCCCAAGTATCCTCCCATACCTCTAGTAGGGAAGACTTTGCTGAAACTCAAGCAGGACCGAGGAGCAATGATTCTGATTGCACCTTTCTGGCCTGGTCAGATCTGATTTCCTCTTCTTCTGGAGTTGTCCTCCGAAGAACCGTGGATATTGGAATGTTTTCTGACCCTCAGAACGAGGGGTCGCTTCTACATCCCAACCTCCAGTCCCTGACTCTCATGGCCTGGATGTTGAGAGCTTAGAGGTTGCCTCCTTTGGTCTTACAGAGGATGTATCCCGAGTCTTGCTTGCTTCCAGAAAAGATTACACAAAAAAAGTGTTGTTATTAAATGGAGGAGGTTTGCTGTCTGGTGTGACAGCAAGACCCTAGATCCTTTTTCTTGTCCTACACGGACCCTGCTTGAGTACCTTCTACACTTGTCAGAGTCTTGTCTCAAGACCAACTCCGTAAGAGTTCACTTTTAGTACAATTAGTGCTTATCATCAACGTGTAGAGGGTAAGCCTATCTCTGGACTGCCTTTAGTTGTTTGCTTCATGAGAGTTTTGCTTTTGTCAAAGCCCCCTGTCAAACCTCCACCAGTGTCATGGGATCTCAATGTCGAGCTAATGAAAGCTCCTTTTGAGCCACTGAATTCCTGCCATCTGAAGTACCTGACCTGGAAGGTCATTTTCTTGGTGGCTGTTACTTCAGCTCATAGAATCAGTGAGCTCCAAGCCCTGGTAGTGCATGCACCTTATATCAAGTTTCATCATAACAGAGTAGTCCTCCGCACTCACCCTAAGTTCTTGCCAGAGGTGGTGTCGGAGTTTCATCTGAACCAGACAATTGTCTTGCCAACATTTTTTTCCCCGTCCACACACCCGCCCTGGTGAAGACAAGTTGCACACCTTGGACTGTAAGAGAGCATTGGCCTTTTACGTGGAGCGGACCATGCCCTATGGACAGTCCGCCCAATTGTTTGCTTCTTTTGATCCCAACAGGAGGGGGGTCGCCATCGGAAAACGCACAGTCTCTAATTGGCTGGCGGATTGTATTTCCTTCACTTATGCCCATGCTGGGCTGACTCTGGAGGGTCATGTCACGGCTCATAATGTTAGAGCCATGGCTACGTCGGTGGCTCACTTAGCCTCTATTGAAGAGGTTTGCAAGGCTGCAACGTGGTCATCAGTCCACACATTCACATCTCACTACTGCCTTCAGCAGGATACCTTAAGCGACAGTCAGTTTGAGCAGTTGGTGCTGCAGAATCTGTTTGGGGTTTAGAATCCAACTCCAGCCTCCTAGGCCCATTTATGTTCTGTTCCAGGCTGCACTCTCACTTAGTTGTATTTTCTTTTAGGTCAATCTATGTTATGTCCTCGCCGTTGCGAGGCCCAGTTGACCGATGTTCATTGTTTTGAGTGAGCCTGGGGGCTAGGGATACCCCAATAGTGAAGAATAATCAGCCTGCTTGTCCTCGGAGAAAATGAAAATACATACCTGTAGCAGGTATTCTCCGAGGACAGCAGGCTGATTATTCTCATAAACCCTCCCTCCTCCCCTTTGGAGTTGTTCTGTTCTCGGTTTTTGCTTTCTATTGAACTACAGGAGCACGCTTGCACGCATGCACGGTGTGTTCGTCCTGCACGACGCAGCGTCCTAGAAAGTTTTGTTTTTGTTAAAGATTTTGCCGGTCTCCTGGGCCGTCGCAGATGACGACCCAATAGTGAAGAATAATCAGCCTGCTGTCCTCAGAGAATACTTGCTACTGGTATGTATCTTCATTTCACTGGACAATCATACATTTTTATCGGGAGACCAGCCAATGGGGGGCCAAGGTTTGGTCGGAGGCAGCTTCTCATAGGCTAATCTGATTTTCCTCACAAAGTTGGTGGCCAGGTCAGATGCTGTAAGTTGATGATGTAATTGTATGGAAACCCATATAAAATCGAACTATGTAATAGAGCACCTTTGAGTTAGGGGCCTCCATTGTACACTGAGAATAAAACTTCCTCTTAGGCAGATAGGTACTCAGTTTATAATACGAGGCTGATTGTTTATAGTTAACATGGGATGTGCCCTTTCCGCCAAGCATGACAAAGTTGTTCAGTCCCTTACAGAGCTAAGACAAGGGAAGACACAACTCCGAAGGGGAGGTGGGCGGGATTGTGCGAACAATCAGCCTGCTGTCCTTGGAGAATACCCTCTACAGGTATGTAGCTTTCGCTTTCTCCAAGGACAAGCAGGCTGCTTGTTCTCATTGATGGGGTATCCCTAGCCCCCAGGCTCACTCAAAACAATAAACATGGCCAATTGGGCCTCGCAACGGCAAGGACATAACTGAGATTGACCTAACAGAGTGTAGCCTGGAACAGAATAAAAATGGGCCTAGGGGGGAGGAGTTGGATTCTAAACTCCAAACAGATTCTGCAACACCGACTGCCCAAACCGACTGTCGCGTCGGGTATCCTGCTGAAGGCAGTAATGAGATGTGAATGTGTGGACAGATGACCACGTCGCAGCTTTGCAAATCTCTTTAATAGTGGCTGAATTCAAGTGGGCCACTGACACAGCCATGGCTCTAACATTATGAGCCGTGACATGACCCTCAAGAGTCAGCCCAGCCTGGGCGTAAGTGAAGGAAATGCAATCTGCTAGCCAATTAGATATGGTGCGTTTCCCTACAGCCACACCCCTCTTGTTGGGATCAAAAGAAACAAATAATTGGGCGGACTGTCTGTGGGGCTGTGTCCGCTCCAGATAGAAGACCAATGCTCTTTTGCAGTCCAATGTGTGCAGTTGACGCTCAGCAGGGCGGGTATGAGGACGGGGAAAGAATGTTGGCAAGACAATTGACTGGTTCAGATGGAACTCCGACACCACCTTTGGCAAGAACTTAGGGTGAGTGCAAAGATCTACTCTGTTAAGATGAAATTTGGTATAAGGAGCATGAGCTACTAAGGCTTGAAGCTCACTGACTCTGCGAGCTGAAGTAACTGCCACCAAGAAAATGACCTTCCAGGTCAAGTACTTCAGATGGCAGGAATGCAGAGGCTTGAAAGGAGGTTTCAACAGCTGGGTGAGAGCGACGTTGAGATCCCATGACACAGTAGGAGGTTTGAAAGGGGGCTTTGACAAAAGCAAACTTCTCATAAAGCGAACAACTAAAGGCTGTCCAGAAATTGTCTTACCCTCTACACGGTAATGATAAGCACTGATAGCACTAAGATGAACCCTTACAGAGTTGGTCTTAAGACCAGACTCGGATAAGTGTAGAAGGTATTCAAGCAGGGTCTGTGTAGGACAAGAGCGAGGATCTAGGGCCTTGCTGTCACACCAGACAGTAAACCTCCTCCATAGAAAGAAGTAACTCATTTTAGTGGAATCTTTCCTGGAAGCAAGCGAGACTCGGGAGACACCCTCCGAGAGACCCAAGGAGGCAAAGTCTACGCTCTCAACATCCAAGCCGTGAGGGCCAGGGACTGGAGGTTGGGATGCAGAAGCGCCCCCTCGTTCTGAGTGATGAGGGTTGGAAAACACTCCAATCTCCACGGTTCTTCAGAGGACAACTCCAGAAGAAGAGGGATCCAGATCTGACGGGGCCAGAAAGGAGCAATCAGAATCATGGTTCTGCGGTCTTGCTTGAGTTTCAGCAAGGTCTTCCCCACCAAAGGTATGGGAGGATACGCGTACAGGAGGCCCTCCCCCCAATGAAGGAGAAAGGCATCCGACGCTAGTCTGCCGTGGGCCTGAAGCCTGGAACAGAACTGAGGGACCTTGTGATTGATTTGAGTGGCAAAAGATCTATCAAGGGGGTGCCCCACGCTTGAAAGATCTCGCGCACTACTCTCGAGTTGAGAGACCACTCATGAGGTTGCATGATCCTGCTCAATCTGTCGGCCAGACTGTTGTTTACGCCTGCCAGATACGTGGCTTGAAGAAACATGCTGTTCCGGCGAGCCCAAAGCCACATTCTGACGGCCTCCTGACACGGGGCAAGAACTGGTGTCCCCCTGCTTGTTGATATAATACATGGCAACCTGATTGTCTGTCTGAATTTGAATAATTTGATTTTACAACCGATTCTTGAAAGCCTTTAGAGCGTTCCAGACCGCTCTTAACTCCAGGGGATTGATCTGAAAGCCTGTTTCCTGGAGGAACCAACTCCCTTGGGTGTGAAGCCCATGGACATGAGCTCCCCAACCCAGGAAAGATGCATCCGTCGTCAGCACTTTTTGTGGCTGAGGAATTTGGAAGGGACGTCCCAGGGTCAAATTGGATCGAATTGTCCACCAATGCAGGGATTTGAGAAATTTTGGGGACAGTAGGATGACATCCTCTAGATCCCCTGTGGCCTGAAACCACTGGGAAGCTAGGGTCCATTGAGCTGATATCATGTGAAGACGGGCCATGGGAGTCACATGAACTGGGGAGGCCATGTGGCCGAGCAATCGCAACATCTGTTGAGCTGTGATCTGCTGAGATGCCCGTACCCAAGAGACGAGAGCCAGAAGATTGTTGGCCCTTGGCTCGGGAAGGTAGGCACGAGCCATCTGGGAGTCCAGCAGAGCTCCTATGAATTCTAGTCTTTGAACTGGAAGAAGGTGGGACTTTGGATAACTTATCACAAACCCTAGCAGCTCCAGGAGTTGAATAGTCATCTGCATTGACTGTAGAGATCCTGCCTCTGAGGTGTGCTTCACCAGCCAATCGTTGAGATAAGGGAACACATGCACTCCCAGTCTGCGAAGAGACGCCGCTACTACAGCCAGGCATTTTGTGAACACTCTGGGCGCAGAGGTGAGACCAAAGGGTAGCACACAGTACTGAAAATGCCATGTTCCCAGACAGAATCGCAGATACTGCCTGTGAGCTGGCAATATCGGGATGTGAGTATAGGCGTCCTTTAAGTCCAGAGAACATAGCCAATCGTTTTCCTGAATCATGGGGAGTAGGGTGCCCAAGGAAAGCATCCTGAACTTTTCTCGGACCAGATATTTGTTCAGGGCCCTTAGGTCTAGGATGGGACGCATCCCCCCTGTGTGCTTTTCACAAGGAAGTACCTGGAATAGAATCCCAGTCCTTCCTGCCCCGGTGGTACGGGCTCGACCGCATTGGCGCTGAGAAGGGCGGAGAGTTCCTCTGCAAGTACTTGCTTGTGGTGGAAGCTGAAAGATTGAGCTCCCGGTGGGCAATTTGGAGGTTTTGATATCAAATTGAGGGAGTATCCCAGCCGGACTATTTGAAGAACCCACCGATCGGAGGTTACAAGAGCCCATCTTTGGTGGAAAAACTTTAACCTCCCTCCGACCGGCAGATCGTCCGGCACAGACACTTTTATCTTGGCTATGCTCTGCTGGAGCCAGTCAAAAGCCCGTCCCTTGCTTTTGCTGGGGAGCCGCAGGGGCCTGAGGAGGTGCACACTGTTGACGTGAACAAGCGCGCTGGGGCTTAGCCTGAGCAGGCTGCCGGGAAGGTGGATTGTACCTGCGCTTATTATAAGCGTAGGGAGCAGTCCTCCTACCCCCGAAAAAACGTCTACCTGTAGAGGTAGATGCTGAAGGCGCCCAGTGGGAGAGCTTGTCGTATGCGGTATTCCGCTGGTGGAGCTGATCTACCACCCATTCGACTTTCTCACCAAAAATATTATCCCCCCAGTAAGGAGCATCCGTAACACGCTTTTAGACTCTACCGTCTAGGTCAGTGGCATGCAGCCATGAGAGTCTGCGCATCACTATACCTTGAGCGGCAGCCCTGGATGCAACATCAAAAGTATCGTAAGCACCCCTGGACAGGATTTTACGACACGCCTTCAGCTGCCTGACCACCTCCTGAAATGGCTTGGCCTGCTCCTGCAGGAGCTGATCAACCAAACCCGCCAACTGCCTCACATTATTCCGCAAGTGGATGCTCGTGTAGAGCTGGTAAGACTGAATCTTGGACACGAGCATTGCAGAATGATAGGCCTTCCTCCCAAAAGAATCCATAGTTCTAGATTCACGCCCCGGGGGTGCCGAGGCGTAATCCCTAGAACTCTTGGCCTTCTTAAGGGCCAAATCCACAACTCCAGTCATGAGGCAACTGAGTCTTCTTCAACTCCGGATCCCCGTGGGACTCAATCTTCTTGGGAATGTGGGGATTAGTTAATGGATGTGTCCAGTTCGTCAACAATGTCTACTTGAGGACATTATGCAGAGGAACAGTGGACGATTCCTTAGGAGGGGATGGATAGTCTAGGACCTCAAAAATCTCAGCCCTGGGCTCATCCACAGTCTCCACCGGGAAGGGAATGGCCGTAGACATTTCCCGGACAAAAGATGAAAAGGAAAGGCTCTGCGGGGGAGAAAACTTCCTCTGGGGCGAGGGAGTAGAGTCAGAGGGCAGACCACAGGACTCCTCGTCTGAGAAGTACCTGGTATCCGCCTTGGCTTCCCACGAGCCCTCCTCTACGGAGTCGGACATGAGTTCATGAACTTCAGTCTGAAGCCGAGCCCGTCTCGACTCCGAGGACTGATGCCCATCGTGGTGTCGTCGAGAGGAAGACTTCCGCGCCGGAGGCGATGAAGCTCCCTCCATCGACGACGGCGGGGAATCAGCCTGGGTGGCACTCGTCCCTGGCACCGCAAGCGGTACTGGAGTCGGAGACCGCACCACGGGCGATGAGCCAGCCGTCACCTCCCTCGACGGCACCGGCGGCATCGAAAAAGACGGTACCGACGGCGCAAGCACCGAAGGTACCGGAGATGGGCGCAACAGCTCCCCCAGAATCTCTGGGAGAACGGCTCGGAGGCTCTCGTTGAGAGTGGCTTTTGCAAAAGGCAAAGGCGCCGGTACAGGAGACGATGTAAGAACCTGTATGGAGCGTGGAGGCAGTACCGGGCTGTCCGGAGATGAGTGCACCGACACCTCCTGAATAGAGGGCGAGCGGTCCCTCCGGCATCGGCGCTTCTCAGGTGACGACTCTTTCGGCGCCCCGGAGCTCTCGGCACCGTGACGGGACGGTGACCGATGCCGATGCTTCTTAGCCTTAGCTCGAAGCTCGGTACCGGTACCTCCCGGTGCTGAAGAGGAGGACGTTGAATCCAAACAGCTCCTCGGGGCCGGGTCCGAAGAAGGTCGGTCCCGGTGGGCCTGCGCAGCAGGAGTCCTTGAAGCAGGTGGAGACCCACTCAATGGCTCACTGCTACCATGGGGTCTCTGGACAGCCATTACCTGCGCTCTGGAGAACGATGCACCCTCCGATGCCGACATCGATACCTGCGATGACCTCGGTACCGCTGGCTCCGTCGACGCCGAAGGACCGGGCTCCGAACAAGACGTTTTACTGAGCCAAACGCACTGCCTGAGTCCGCTTCTTCAACTGAAGACAGAGGCGTCAGGTCGATGACTCTCACCTATGCACCGAAGACACGAAGCGTGTCTGTCAGTAAGGGAGATGGTCCGGCTGCACCGCGTGCACCTTTTGAAGCCGCTGGTAGGTTTCGAGGACATGGGCGGAGAAATCGTGCCGGCGAGGTCGAACACGATGGTGCCTGAAAAAAAGACATCAAAAAAGAGAAAGACCCACACGGGCGGCCCAAAATGGCCGTGAAACAAAAAAGAAAGTAAACTTAAGGGGAAAAGCTAAGAAAACTAAGGGTTTTTCTGTTTTGTTTTGGTTTTTTTTAAAACAAAAGAAAAGTAAGAAAGAAGAGTCAAAGACTCAAAAAAGAAATCGCTGAAAACGGGCGAAGAAACAAATAGTGCAAGAGGAATCCTGGGCAGAGAAGCCGCAAAGCAGCATTCCCGAACCGCGGAAAAAAGAAGACTGACGAGCACGGGAGCGCGAGGCTAGCAAACCTTTGTTGCTAGGGAAGCTTTTCCTATCCTGGGCTGCTGTTGGACATCACCCATCATTGAGAACAATCAGCCTGCTGTCCTCGGAGAATACTACTACTACTACTATTTAGCATTTCTATAGCGCTACAAGGCATACGCAGCACTGCACAAACATAGAAGACAGTCCCTGCTCAAAGAGCTTACAATCTAATAGACAAAAAATAAATAAAGTAAGCAAATCAAATCAATTAATGTGAACGGGAAGGAAGAGAGGAGGGTAGGTGGAGGCGAGTGGTTACAAGTGGTTACGAGTCAAAAGCAATGTTAAAGAGGTGGGCTTTCAGTCTAGATTTAAAGGTGGCCAAGGATGGAGCAAGACGTAGGGGCTCAGGAAGTTTATTCCAGGCGTAGGGTGCAGCGAGACAGAAGGCGCGAAGTCTGCAGTTGGCAGTAGTGGAGAAGGGAACAGATAAAAAGGATTTATCTATGGAGCGGAGTGCACGGGAAGGGGTGTAGGGAAGGACGAGTGTGGAGAGATACTGGGGAGCAGCAGAGTGAATACATTTATAGGTTAGTAGAAGAAGTTTGAACAGGATGCGAAAACAGATAGGGAGCCAGTGAAGGGTCTTGAGGAGAGGGGTAGTATGAGTAAAGCGACCCTGGCGGAAGATGAGACGGGCAGCAGAGTTTTGAACCGACTGGAGAGGGGAGAGGTGACTAAGTGGGAGGCCAGCAAGAAGCAGATTGCAGTAGTCTAAACGAGAGGTGACAAGGGTGTGGATGAGGGTTTTGGTAGAGTGCTCGGAAAGAAAGGGGCGGATTTTACGGATGTTGTAAAGAAAGAAACAACAGGTCTTGGCAATCTGCTGGATATGAGCAGAGAAGGAGAGAGAAGAGTCAAAGATGACCCCAAGGTTTCGAGCTGAGGAGACAGGGAGAATGAGAGAGCCATCAACAGAAATAGAAAACGGGGGGAGCGGGGAGGTGGGTTTGGGGGGGGGAAAATGAGAAGCTCGGTTTTGGTCATATTTAATTTCAGGTGGCGTTGAGACATCCAGACAGCAATGTCAGACAAGCACAGGTATGTAGCTTTCGCTTTCCGTTTTGCGGCACAGGATCCTGTGGGTATTTTTGGGACTACAGAATCTACAGCTAAACGAAAGGTAGAATTAATAGTCTCTGCCTAAGTATCTAAGGAGGATTGCTGGAATGTAACCAAGTCAAAAGCTAGGTGTCTGCAAATTTTGCAGTACTGAAGTCCCGATAGTCAGACCTGTCTGTGTGCTGGAACAAGGGGAGGAGGGAAGAATCATAGCAGATAGTTCTAGAACATGATGGTCGGTAAATGGGAGGGGATACTGATTATATGTAGAGACGCCTAAGTTGGTGTCCATTTTATTAAAGAGCCCCATCAAGTGGTGCTCTTTAATAAAATGGCCATTGGTATGAGACAGTAGAGAACTGTATCTGGTAAGAGATCTTGAAATAAGTTGATGAATTCTTGAAAGAATGGTGCTTTGGGGTCATCCATATGAATGTTAGACTCCTAGGATGGGGGGAGTCTGCTGTGCCATAGCATCTTGGAGCGCTGTCATAAAGAGGGAGCTAGGAGGTGGAGGATGATAAAGAAGCAAAAAATCTAGAGCAAAAGATGATGGAATTTGGAAGAAAAAGCTCTCAATCCTGTGGATTGAAGTGTGGTAGTGAACTTTAGTGTGCAGGCTAGAGTGAAAGATAACCAATAGCCTCCTGCTAGTGGCTCAGTGATGGAGAAGAGAGTAGTAGCCTTGCAGAGTTGCCGGAGTTAGATATGCCATATCTCCCATTTGGAGCCATGTTTCTACTAGATAAAGGATATCCAACCTGTTAGAAATAATTAAATTGGCGATCAGAAATTGCTTACCTCGCAGGGAAGAGTGTTGAGTAGTCCCAAACGTAAAGTTCCAATGTGTCTGAGAGGTGGGGGCAGTTGAGAAATGTTTGGTTGGAGTGGGACAGTTGTGCTATAGTCTGGGGCAGAAGTGGGAGGTTGTGTAGGGAGTTGGCATCCCCAATATACAGGGATCTGAGCGTCTGGGGCCATAAAAGAACGATCGAAAAAAGTGTGAGGAAAAAATTGTATCAATGAAAAAAAACAGGCAGACAAAGTAGCTGTAAAAATATGCAGGTGCGCACATCCTGCTCCTTATGTGCACTCCTTTGGTGTACGCCGCAGCAGGCAATCAAATTTATCGAGGAGGCCATGTTTTCACCTCCTCCTGTCCAAAGTAGATGGCCCAATTTAACTGCATTCGTGGCTCAGCAGTAGTGAACAGTTGAGCAGTAGTATCTGTGCCCAGCCTTCTCGTGTCCAAAGTGGGTGGGGCCAATTTCCAAAATCTCATTCCCTCAAAGATGAAAGCGCACTGCATACAAAATGTGGACTGCAAGAAATCTTTGGCCTTTATCTGGCGCAGACTAAAGTCCATAGCAAATTCACTCAGCTTTTTGTTTCTTTTGACCCAAACAGGGTCAGTGCTCTGTTGGCAAACACACACTTTAAAATTGCATTTCCTTCACTTTGGGCCAGGTTGGGCTGAATTTAACAATTTAGCAGGTTATGTCATGGCTCATAATCGATAGCACTCTTGAGGTCAGCCTCCAAAGAGGGAGATTTGCAGAGCTATGATGTGGGTGTCTGTCTAATCAAGGGTTGCCCAACCTTGGTCCTTGAAAGCTGCAATTGTCGGGTTTTCAGGATTTCCTCAATGAATATGCATGAGATCTATTTGCATGCACTGCTTCCATTGTATGCAAATAGATTTCATGTATATTCATTGGGGAAATCCTGAAAACCCAACCTAGCAAGATCTAAAGTTGGACACCCCTGGTCTACACATTCAAATCTCATTATTGCTTAGAACAAGACTCCCAATGTGAAAAAAGTTTTTGCCAGAATGTCCTGCAGAATTTGAGGGTGGGGGGAGTTACTCTAACTCCATGCCCCTAGGCCCAATTATTTTCTGTTCCAGGCTGCCTTTTAAAAAATGTAATTAAAACATTTAATAACTTTTAAAGCATGAGCCTCACAACTGGTGAAAACATAGCACAAAACATGGGCAATATGTATTTTATTGTTTATATGTTGTATTTGAATCCCACATTTTCCCACCTATTTGCAGGCTCAGTGTGGCTTACAATATGCCGTTATGGCATTCGCCATTCCAGAGTGAAAGAAACAGTTGGTAATACATGAAATACATGGATGACAATGTAGAATTAACTTACAAAGTTCCTTTATTGCAACCGCCATTTTGGAGTAAGTGATACATTGGAGTTGCTTGGAGTACATGGATAGCAATATAGAATTAAGCATACGGGTATAGCGAGAGAGTGTAAATATATTTGTAGCATTTGTATCCCACATTTTCCCACCAATTTGCAGGCTCAATGTGGCTTACATTTGCCGTAATGGCAGATGCAATTTCTTGTAGTAGAATTGCAAAGGTTATTGCGTATGGTGCCTACATACATGGTAACATACATGGATCATATCTTATATGGAATAGATCATGATATATATATATATATATATATATATATATACACACCATGTGCGTACATACATGGTAGAGAAGAATAAATATGGTATTGCCTGAAGGTTTCAGGTTGATACATTGCATTATAATCTACATTAGGTCATCGACTGTAGAGAGATCTTGTTTTGCATAAGGTTTAGGGTGGTGGTGTCTGTCATGTGATAAGAGTACGGTTTTGTATGGTTCGTGTGTAGTGTTATTATTTAGTATTTAAGATGGATTATGGTATGCTTTCTTGAAGAGCTCTGTTTTCATTAGTCTTCGGAAGATGGTTAGGTCTTGCGTTGTTTTTATGGCTTTCGGTAGTGCGTTCCATAGCTGCGTGCTGATGTATGAGAAGCTGGTCGCGTATGTGGATTTATATTTCAGCCCTTTGCAGCTAGGATAATGGAGATTGAGGTATGTGCGTGATGATCTCTTTGCGTTTCTCCTGGGCATGTCTATGAGGTCTGACATACAGTTCGGGGCTTCTCCGTAAATGATTTTGTGGAGCATGGTGCAAACCTTGAACGCAATTCGTTCTTTTAGTGGGAGCCAGTGCAGTTTTTCTCGTAGGGGTTTGGCGCATTCGTATTTCATTTTCCCAAATATAAGTCTGGCTGCTGTGTTTTGAGCTGTTTGAAGCTTCTTAATGATTTGCTCTTTGCATCTGGCATAGATGGCATTACAGTAGTCTAGATGACTTAACACCATTGATTGTACTAGGCTGTGGAATACTTACCTTGGGAAGAAAGGTTTGATTCTTTTAAATTTCCACATTGAGTAAAACATTGTCTTTGCTGTGTTTTTCACATGGTCTTCGAGTGTGAGGTTTTGGTCTATTGTGACTCCCAAAATCATCAGGCTGTCTGAGACTGGTAGGCTATAGTCTGGGGTGTTTATGGTGTTGGGTTTGTTTGTGTTGTATTGTGAGGATAGGATGAGACATTGTGTTTTTTCTGCGGTCAGCTTCAGTTGGAATGCGTCTGCCCATGAGTTCATTGTCTGGAGGCTGTGTGTGATTTTATTTGTGATTTCGGTTGTCTTGTTTGAACAGGATGTATATTGTGACATCGTCTGCTTATATGTACGGGTTAAGTCCTTGGTCAGATAGTGATTTGGCTAATGGGGTGTCATCATTAGGTTGAAAAGGGTTGGTGAGGGCGGTGATCCTTGTGGTACTCCGCATTCAGGTTTCCATGTTGTTGATGTTTTGGATTTGGAAGTCACTTGATAAGTTCTTGTTGTTAGGAAGCCTGTAAACCATCTTAATACGTTTCCTCCAATCCTGAAGTAGTCTAGGATGTTCAAGAGTATTTGGTGGCTGACCATGTCAAACGCGCTGGACATATCGAATTGCAGAAGTATGACATTGTTCCCAGTGGTTATCACTGTTTCAGTGCTATGATTGGATCAAAATCCTGACTGTGATTCATGTAGTAGTGTGAACTTGTCCAGGTATTCGGTGAGTTGTTTGGTTACCATACTTTCCATTAGTTTTAGTATCAGGGGGATGGATGCTACTGGTCGGTAGTTGGTTGGGTCATTTAATATCTTCTTTAAGTCTTTGGGAATGGGTGTAAGTAATATATTTCCTTTATCCTTGGGGAAGAGTCCGTGTTGTAGCATGTAGTTCAGGTGTGATGTAAGGTCTGTTATGAATCGTTTGGGGGCGGACCTTATCAGGTTACTGGGGCAGATATCCAGTTTGGAGTGTTTTTTGGAAAATTTGTTCAGTGCTTGAATTATGGTTTCTTCAGTTAGTTTCCCCTTTTTTGTTGAAAGCAACTTGTAGCTAGGGAATCCCACATGTGAGAAAACGATTACCTACCTGTTGTAGGTGTGCTCCAAGGATGGCAGGGTACATACACTTCTCCCTCCCCTTGGAGTGGATTTCTAAAAGCTAGACACTTAACTGGCAAGGTCCCAGGAAGGTGTACACATGTGCAGCTGAATACGCTCAAAAGTTTTTCTGAAGCTGGAGAGCTGATCCAAAGCTAGGCTGCATCAGATGACATCCACCCCATGTGAGGGTATGTATCCTGCTTTCATCAAACACTTACTACTTTTGTTTTCCAGTGTCAGGTTTTAACAGATTAACTTTTTGTTGCTTATCCTAGATACTCATACTTCATCTTATTTGCCTTTATAGGTCAGAGAAGCCAGACTCCTCAAGGATATTTTTCCCTCCTTCAGATCAGAACACAGTCACCTCTGACATCTTTAGACGAGACATGAAGAGCCACTCAGAGTGGCCAAGCACAGATCTATCCTTGAGGATAAGTCCATCACTACCCAGTCATGGCAAATCAACCTTCCCTTTTACCCAGGACAGCTCTGTGGTTTCTGGCATTGAATGTGTTCCCGTTTCCCAGGTGCAGTATCCTAAGACAAGGACCCCAGCATCAAAAGCAGATTTGCCACCAAATATATATCTATCCAATGCATCGGAAATATTAAATGGGCTGCAATTTCCTTTCTCTGACCAACACATCACTCAGGCATTCATCAGGACCGATGAGACTGGAGTATCAGAATTCTGTAACCACAACATACCTCCCCCTTTGCCTCCAAAGAAATATTTAAGGAGCACAGGGCCTGGGCCGGAAGACGCTACATCCCAAACTAATGTCAGACACAGACAGATGTTCTTACAGAGCTCTTCTGGTTCATGCTCACGGTTGGACCTTGAAACAGATGGGCATTTCAGAGACTTCCTTCCTCCCTTCATTCACCAAACAGACTTGTCGGACTCTTTGTGTTATCATGGAGCAACACCTGATAGGTCAGGTCATACAGGATTTACTGCTGGCTCACCAGGTGCAAATGAAACCATTTCACCAACCACTTATTTTTCAGTGGACAGCTGTATGACAGACACCTACAGGATGAAATACCACCAGAGGCCCAGACTGCCATATGGGGAGCAAGATAGCTTTCGCACAGAGGCTGCCCATCTATCACCATGTGAAATGCAACTTGGATTTCCACAGTGCAGGACTTTGAATTCCACATACTGCACATCAGAGCCAAGATCCACAGCTGGCATACACTGCAATCGGTAGATTTCCAGTTACTTCTAACCTGAGCTCCGGAGACTGACTTTAGCAAAAATTCCTTTAGTCATTATGGTGCAAATGGAGACTACAGAAGGGCCTGGGGCCCAGGTCGGATCCCTGTCCAGTGTTCATACTTTCATATAGCAGATTGGTAGTCAGTGAGCTGGGTATGTTTGCCAGTAATCTCCTATATTAGTCTAGTGTGGAAGATTATTCTACCCATAGAGCTGCTGCTGCCATATTGTTCCAAACAGAGTTGCTAACAGTTGTGGTATTGTGACAGAAGCTGTTCATATATTCACTCCAGGTGCCCATTTCCCTCTTGGCAGTTGACTGTTTCTGATAACTACTTAGAACCTATAAACTGATGAGTAGTGAACAGAATATCTACTTATTCATATACATATACAGTCCCATAACATTTATAAACATTTTCATGCCTATATCTCTATTTTAATTAGTTTATTTCTTCAGGTTCAAAGCACTTTATAAAAATGCATTTATGAAATTTGAAATAATATACAAGAAATATACAAGAATTACTCATTGAATGAGAGTGCTAGTGAGTGCACAAAAATAAAAAAGAATCACATTAAATCATATCACAACATTTTTGGAAATCTAAATCTCACAAACACAACAAAGTCCTCCAGTATGAGGGGCTAAGAGTAGGGAATTCAGGGGATAAAAATTAAGGAAAACTACAAAAAGGTAAATGTACAGCACACCTGAATCATATTCTTGAAATAGCATTAATTTTCCAGATCACTGAAAACACAAGGATGCAGCAGAGCTAAAGTAGAATGGGAGCCTCGGATAGGATTTTATCAGAAAGAAACGATAATTGTGAAACTTAAAAAAAAAATTTGCGTCTTTATACTTAACAAAATGTTCCCCTTATATGCAGTAGAAACTGTTGCCTTCTCTGTAGGGCAGGCTACATCTAGAAAAATATAAATCTGCAAGTCATAAAGCTTTATATACCTACTAGTAAAAAAGGCCCGTTTCTGTTTTAAAGGAAACGGGCGCTAGCAAGGTTTCCCTCGGAGTGTGTATGTTTGAGAGAGTGTGTGTGAGAGTGACTGTGAGAGAGAGTGAATATGCGAGTGTGTGTGTGAGAGACAGAGAGAGAGTGAGTCAGTGTGTGTGTGAGAATGAGAGTATGTGCCAGGGTCCCCCCTCCCTCCCAGTTCCAGGGTCGTTGTCCCCCCCCCCCCCCCCCCTTCCTTCCTTCCTCCCTCCCTTTTTCCCAGTTGCAGGGTCCCCCCTCCCACCCAGTTGCAGGGTCTGTCTATCTCCCCCCTCCTTTTGTCCTCCACATTTTAAGGCACTGTCTATCCAGTTGAAACAGCTTTAGACTTGTTTCAGATGGAACAATTTAAAAACGACAATGTGAAGCAGCAGCACCTAGGTTTGCATGTTTTTGAGTGTATACCAATGACGGCTGCATAGGTGAGTGGAAACAGAGATTAACCAATGGGCTTCCTTGCTTACCATAGACTTGCTTTGCTCACTTCCACTCCTGTCTATTAAACGTCCTGCAGCATCTCATAGGTTTGCTTGCTTTGTGACTTCACCCGAGGCGCAGCCAATCAGTGGGATTCATGACGTCAGTTTGATGTACAGCACCTAGCAGACCAGGGTTCTAGGCAGCCTCAAAATGTTGGAGGTGAGAATTATTATATAGGATGGGAAAAGAAAGTCCTTAAGATCAAATCTTGTTCAGAATCAAGTGTCGGTCACAACCATAGTTGAAGGAACCGCTTGTAATTCAATAGATGTTTCTACAAAAGTTGTAAGACCCGTATCTTTCACAGGCAAAACCAGGATCAAGTGAATCCATGAAAATCCCCAGTTGGTGAGAGCTGTTTAGGTTTAATAGGCAAGTAATATCCTTTGGATATAGGTGTTATAGAAGTTCCTGGAAACTTTTAACAGAAATGGTATTCAAAGCTGACGAGTCAGAGAAATTGAATGAATTCTCTATAAACCTGGAGGATGTAATGGAGCAATTTGACAAATTGAAGAGTAGCAAATCTGTACTGGTTAGTATTCATACCAAAGTACTGTTAGATTTGAATAATGAACTTGCAGAACTATTGTGAGTAATATGTAATTTATCTTTAAAATCAAGCATGGTACAGGAAGATTGGAGGGTGGCCAAAGTAACACCAGTTTTAAAAAAAAAAAAAGTTCCAGAGGAGATCAGGGAAATTATAGACCAGTGAGCCTGATGTCGATGCCAGGCAATATGGTACATAAGTACATAAGTAATGCCATACTGGGAAAAGACCAAGGGTCCATCGAGCCAAGCATCCTGTCCACGACAGCGGCCAATCCAGGCCAAGGGCACCTGGCAAGCTTCCCAAATGTACAAACATTCTATACATGTTATTCCTGGAATTTTGGAGTTTTCCAAGTCCGTTTAGTAGCGGATTATGGACTTGTCCTTTAGGAAACCGTCCAACCCCTTTTTAAACTCTGCTAAGCTAACCGCCTTCACCACTTTCTCCGGCAACGAATTCGAGTTTAATTACACGTTGGGTGAAGAAACATTTTCTCCGATTTGTTTTAAATTTACTACACTGTAGTTTCATCGCATGCCCCCTAGTCCTAGTATTTTTGGAAAGCGTGAACAGGCGCTTCACATCCACCTGTTCCACTCCACTCATTCTTTTATATACCTCTATCATGTCTCCCCTCAGCCATCTCTTCTCCAAGCTGTATAGCCCTAGCCTCCTTAGTCTTTCTTCATAGGGAAGTCGTCCCATCCCCGCTATCATTTTAGTCGCCGTTCGCTGCACCTTTTCCAATTCTACTATATCTTTCTTGAGATGCGGCGACCAGAATTGAACACAATACTCAAGGTGCGGTCGCACCATGGAGCGATACAACGGCATTATAACATCCTCACACCTGTTTTCCATACCTTTCCTAATAATACCCAACATTCTATTCGCTTTCCTAGCCGCAGCAGCACACTGAGCAATAAGTACATAACTGGACCGTTTTATACCTTGATAATAAACTATTAGTGTTTGTACAAAATATACAGAATCCTGCTATTTAACATTTCACATGTCACTGTGCCTTATGCACAATGGTGGTATTAAGTCTGTTCACACATAGCAGTGATCCAAAAATGCTTTCTGCATTAAGAACACCATTCGCTAGTTATTTTGCTTTTTATTTCAGAAATAAAATGATACATTTTTTTTCTTTTTAATCTTTTATGCTGGTTTTAATTCCTCTTCAGCAGGGCTTTGGTAAGCTGAGCCTTGGTTTAGAGAATCTGATTGCACAATAGTCTAGAAAGATTAATGAAGGACCTAAGTTTTTACTTCTTGTCTTGCCTTTGTACTCCATTTAACTATCTAAAGCTAAGTGGATAGGATGCCCATTTATTTATCATTATTTTTCTTATGGTTTTATAGATTTGCATTGTGTATATAGTTGTGTCCATAAAAGGTACTTTGAAAAGGTTTATAATCTTGTTACAAATAGGAAATTTTTAAAAACAACAGTGAAATGGGTTTTTTCACTGTCATTAACCATTATTTTGTAAATGTCAACTTGCATTTTGTTCTGATTTAAAATATATATTATGACTCTTGAAATACTAAATGTTAAAATGCCCTCTTGTATATATTTGTTTTGAAATCTGTTGCTTGCCTGAATTAAGATGTGCAAGATGCAGTGGTACTGTGATATGTAAACACTTGTTCTGACTGCTTTGGTCTACATCAGGAATTCTCAACCCGGTCGTCGGGCCACACCTAGCCAGTCAGGTTTTCAGGATAGCCACATTAAATACGTATGAGACAATTTGCATACAAGGAAAGTAATGCATGCAAATGTATCTCATGCATATTCATTGTGGATATCCTGAAAACCTGACTGGCTAGGTGTGGCCGGAGGACTGGGTTGAGAGCCCCTGGTCTAGATAGAAACTCATGTACAGTATCAGTATTGCTCTCCAAATATTACTGGCTGTGGTCAGGTTGAAAGAAACCAAACCACTTCAGAATTTTAGCTGTATTATTTACAGAAGCAGAAAATACAAAGGCAGATAAAGACCACCACCAGGTACATCCCTGTTCAATTTACCTTTTCAGCTGTTTTCTCACATTTCACAGCTAAGGATCCCCCTTGCTGGTTCCAGGCTTCTTGAATTCTGTTAGTGCAGGGGTTCTCAAACCAGTCCTTGGGACACACCATGCCAGTCTGTTTTTCAAGATATCTACAATGAATATGTCTGAGAAATTTGCATGTATTGCCTACATGGTATGCAAATCTGTCAAGTATATTCATTGTGGGCATACTGAAAACCTGACTGACTAGGTGTGTCCTGAAGACAGGGTTGAGAATCCCTGTGTTAGTGGCTTGCTCTTTCTTGGATGTGTTTTTGCAGCTTGAATAGATATTTTGTTTTAGGATCCCAGATATGGTTACATTTTATAATGTGTAAAATCAAGTACCTACACACCTTACACTACATATTTTAATAGTTACCATGGTCTGTCCTGTTAAATGTCATTCAGAGCACAAATGCGCATCAGACGCAACGGCAAAACCTGAAGTGTATAAAGCCACCTGAGAAATTTCACTATACGGAACAACCTTTTCTGGAGATGCGAAGGTGGTAGAACGAGAGGACATGAAACAGGGCCGGCCCTAGAGTTTCTACCGCCCTCCTGCAGTCTATTAGTCGGCGCCCCTACCCATCCAGGGGCGGGATCACTATGGCTTCGCCCCCACAGTAGACACCCATTTTACCAGCCATGGCATCATTGAAAATATTACACCAGTATAGAAGAAAAATAACTTAGCACACAGACCAGGAATTAGGAGAACAGACAGTCTTGCCAACTCTGAAAAACAATGTGTTATCAAAATTTCAGAATCTAACAAACAGATTGGGCAGACCTATATGGTCTGTGCCAGAGCCAGTGGTGGGAGGCGGGACTGGTGGTTGGGAGGCGAGAATAGTGCTGGGCAGACTTCTACGGTCTGTACCCTGAAGAGGACAGGTACAAATCAAGGTAGGGTATACACAAAAAGTAGCACATATGAGTTTATCTTGTTGGGCAGACTGGATGGACCGTGCAGGTCTTTTTCTGCCGTCATCTACTATGTTACTATGTGGTTCTCAGAGAGATAGAGGATTGTTATACTAAAATAAAAAGGCTATTTAGAAAATGTGCAGCTGTAAACTACGTTGAATAAAAAAATATTTTTGAGTGATGCTGTGTGTTTAAGCATGTATTCATTTTCTTCCACATTGTGTTCTGCTTGATCTCATTTGAATACACCGTATCTGTGATGTTTCACAGTGGGTGAATTTTAAATCTGGACAACTAGTTCACTTCTCTGGAATGGCAAGGCAGATACAGATGTTTAAACACTGTGATAAATAAGAGGCTGTCCTAGCCGGGGCAGGCCACTAGATGGCGCTGTTCCCCTAAAAATGTCCGGGGTAGGCCACTAGAGGGCGCTAGGAGAATAGGTGGAGGTCGCTAGGACCGGGGAGAGCCCTGGGAGGTCCACAGGTGTAGGAGGTTATGGGCTGGGTCCTGTGTAGCTAATTAACCACTTTATACCCCACCTGAGATGTGAAAGAAAAAGAGGAGAGCTGGTAGCTGAAGAGGGAGGATCCCCCTGGAAAGAACTGACAAAACCCTATGGACTTGTGGTGGACTGTGTGCTCAAGGAAGAAAAACAGGCTGGGGTAAGAAGTCCCTAAAGCATTAGTGTTGGACTGTGTAGCCTCAGTACTTAGAGGAACTGTGTGTTCAAAGAAAGGATTGGGTGTCCAAGGAAGGAAGGACTGGGTGTCCAAAGAAGAAGTAGGGCTGTGTGTCCCAGTACTGAGGCCCAGATGCACAAAACTTTAACAACCATTTAACGAGGAAATTTTGAAACGTTGCATGCATTAAAGGCCATTTTCCGACAACGCTAGCAGCTAACGAAAACGGAATGCAAACGAGAAACTACCATTGAAATGAGGACAATTCGAAATGCACTAAGCATACCGACGATTGCAACGAACCATTTATCGGCAGAAATTTAACGTGAGGTCAGACCTGTCGTTAAGGCCTGAGCTGTCATCTCCCCGCTGCTCCCTGCACCATAAAAAACATGCTTAAAAAAGAAAACTGAGCTCCCCCGCTTCCCTCTGCCACCGAACTTCCCTCTGCCAAAAACAAAAAATGAAACTAAAATTAAAAAAGGATCGGGAGGGAGCAAAGGCGCTCATCAGCAGCGTCCTGTATGGACGGCCTTGCCCCCCCCCCCCCCCCCCCCCGAGGTTGCCGCTGCTCCGTGTGTGAAATAAAAGCTGTTATAAATCTTCACTTTTGCAGTGCCGGGCCCCCCTCCCTTTCTGTCTCTCTCTTCTCCTGTATCCAGTGCTCCACCTCCTGACATCCTCCACTCCGTGCCCCGCCCCCCTGAGTTTGTCGTCGCCGCTCCCCCCCCTCCACCGGACCCCCCCCCTCTGCCATAATGGCCGGTGCAGCGCCTCTCACCTATGTTTGAAGGCGCTGCACGGGTTGGATCAGCTGTTCGTCAATCGCTTCTGTCTCCTCCGATGTCTCTCTCTTTCTTCCTGTGCCCGCCCTTCTCTGACGTCAGTTACCTACGTAGATAACTGACGTCAGAGTAGGGTGGGCACAAGAAGAAGGAGAAAGACGTCGGAGGAGACAGAAGCGATCGACGAACAGCTGATCCAACCCGTGAAGCGCCTTCAAACATAGGTGAGAGGCGCTGCACCGGCCATTATGGTGGAGGGGGGGTCCGGTGGAGGGGGGGGAGCGGCGACGACGAACTCAGGGGGGCGGGGCGCGGAGGATGGCAAGAGGCGGAGCATTGGATACAAAAGGAGAAGAGAGAGACAGGAAAGGAGGGGGGCCTGGCACTGCAAAAGTTAAGATTTTTAACAGCTTTTATTTCACACGGGGAGCAGCGGCGACCTCGGGAGGGGGGGGGGGCAAGGCCATCCATACAGGACGGTCCTTATGAGCGCCTTTGCCCCCTCCCGATCCTTTATGTTTGTGGAGACATGCAGGGGAAAGCAGGGAGCCATGTGTTTGTGTTGTTTTCTTTTTTTTGTTGTTGTTTTGACATTTCTGGCATGCGCAGAGCAGCCAGCATAATGCTTGGCTGCTCTGCGCATGCTTTAGGAGCCGATTACCGACGGGGATTGATGCATCGTTCTTTACAATACCGCACCGAACTTGTGCGACTTGTTTTTTTGGAGCATTGTTCGTTTTTTAAAATTCAGTAATGGCTTTAACGATTTTGCTTTTTTTACGTTTGGTTGATGCATCTGGGCCTGAGAAGCAGGCTGCAAAGCCTGGGGTTAGAAGTCCCCAAAGTATTGAGGTTAATGCTGAGCCCAGGAATCTGTGTGGGAAGGCTCAGTATGAAGATATGTAAATGTATAAAGTATTTAAGCTAGAAGAACTGTGCCCAGGGGCTGGAATAAAGAATTGCCTGAATATGCTGTTGGTAAGACCTGTTTAATTTTGCCTCTGGAGACCCAGGTCACCCTGAGCGTGAAAGGATAACATGCTAATCTGCATACAATTTGCATACTGAGAACCAGCTCACCCTGACTGAGAAAGGGGCCCAGGAGCTTGAGGTTGGATTGCTCAGGATGCTGGGAAGAGACTGTTTGGACTCCTGTTCAGAGGCCACTGGCCAGTGCGCCTGCTGGAGAGTGGGAGTAGAAGCCTCATCTTCACAACACTTCTATACAAATTTTTTTCAGAGCCAGGGAAGCATAGAACTAGAGGACATGAATTGATGCTCTAATTTGGTAGAGTTTCAGTATTTCCTGATGTTATTCCTTTCATGGAGAAGGGTAGTGGATGCCAGGGATACTCTTCCAATTGGGGAGGTGGGGAGAAAACAAGTGACAAAATTCAGAAATGTGCAAGGTAAGTGCAGATCATCTTTATACAGAATGAGGATTGAGTCAAAGCAAAGCTTAAATGGCCTTCACCCTTTAATCTACACAGATTGGCAGGTACACATCTGGCCACTTATGGGCAGACTGGATGGATTATACAGGACTTCTCCATCATTTACCATGTTTTATGTTTGATTCTTGATATCCACTGTCTGTGGTAAAGCAAAACTGTATGTTATTAGCCAATGGAAAGGCAGCTGTAGTTATTGTAGTTACAGGAACAGAGGAGAGTTGATCTGGAAGAAGTTTCTGCATGTGGTTAGGGGCAGAAGAGAAATGGACCTTCCAACTAACATAATGATTAAGCGCTATAGAAATGCTAAATAGTAGTAGTAGAATTGGACTTTTCAAACAAAATAACACTTACACAAAACAGTGTGACAAGGTGGTAGCCGTAGCCAGAAGGATGGTACGCTGTATATAGAGAGAGGTGTAACCAGCAGAAGAAAGGAGGTGTTGGTGCCCCTTTACAAGTCGTTGGTGAGGCCCCACCTGGAGTATTGTGTTCAGTTTTAGAGGCCGTATCTTATTAAGGATGTAAAAAGACGAAGTGGTGCAAAGAAAAGCTACAGAAATGGAATGGGATATGTGTGCAAAGAAAAGCTACGAGAATGGTATGGGATTTGCGTTACAAGACGTATGAGGAGAGACTTGTTGACCTGAACATGTATACCCTGGAGGAAAGGAGAAACAGGGGTGATATGATACAGACGTTCAAATATTTGAAAGGTATTAATCTGCAAACGAACCTTTTCCGGAGAGGGGAAGGCGGTAGAACAAGAGGACATAAAATGAGATTGAAGGGGGGCAGACTCAAGAAAAATGTCCGGAAGTATTTTTTCACGGAGAGAGTGGTGGATGCTTGGCATGCCCTCCCGCGGGAGGTGGTAGAAATGAAAACGGTAACAGAATTCAAACATGCGTGGGATAAACAAAGGAATCCTCCTTAGAAGGAAGGGATCCCCAGAAGCTTAGCCAGCGGTGGGAGGCAGGACTGGTGGTTGGGAGGTGGGGATAGTGCTGGGCAGACTTATACGGTCTGTGCCAGAGCCGGTGGCGGGGCGGGTGGTTGGGAGGTGTGGATAGTGCTGGGCAGACTTATACGGTCTGTGCCAGAGCCGGTGGCGGGGCGGGTGGTTGGGAGGTGGGGATAGTGCTGGGCAGACTTATATGGTCTGTGCCCTGAAAAAGACAGGTACAAATCAAGGTATGGTATACACAAAAAATGGCACGTGAGTTTATCTTGTTGGGCAGACTGGGTGGACTGTGCAGGTCTTTTTCTGCAGTTATCTACTATGTTACTATGTGTTACAAGACATATGAGGAGAGACTTATTGGCTTGAACATGTATACGCTGGAGGAACAGGGGTGATATGATACAGACGTTCAAATATTTGAAAGGTGTTAATCCGCAAACAAACCTTTTTCCAGAGACAGGAAAGCGGTAACGTAGTAGATGATGGCAGAAAAAGACCTGCACGGTCCATCTAGTATGCCCAACATATGTGTTACTTTGTGTATACCTGACCTTGATTTGTTTCTGCCATTTTCAGGGCACAGACCGTAGAAGTCTGCCCAGAACAAGGCCCACCTCCCAACCACCAGCCCCGCCTCCTCTCACTGGCTCTGCCACCCAATCTCGGCTAAGCTTGGGTGCTTTGGACACGAATTGAGGTTGAACGGGAGCAAACTCTGGAAAAATGTCAGGAAGTATTTTTTTCACAGAGAGGGTAGTGGATTCTTGGAATGCCCTCCCGCTGGAGGTGGTAGAAATGAAAACGGTAACAGAATTCAAAAAATGCTTGGGATAAACAGAAAAGAATCCTGTTGAGCAGGGCTGTGCCTAGGGTCTCTGGTGCCCCCCTGCAGACTATCAGTTGCCCCCCCCCCCCCCCCCGTGTGGCATAAGATGCAAAGGAAATAGGAGCTGAAAGATGGAGTGCATCTTTGTGGGATTGCTGAACAAGTAGAGGGTTTACAACCACTTAGCTTATCGTGCTTTCATGTTCACGGAATTAGTAATTAAATCTTTGATATCTAACTGGGCACATATATCATTCTCAATAGCAATCATGGCAAGGCTTACAAGCATTTCTTGTGAAATACTTGATCGCAAATAATCTTATATAATAATTCTCACCTCCAACAGGATGTGCCTGGGACTGTGCCTCCCTCGGAGGTGGTCTGCTAGACAGGCACGCACTGACGTCAGTGATGTCAGTGACAGCTGATATCAAAGCAAGGGGAGGAGTAGGGAAACACACGGAGCGTGTTTCCCTACTCCTCCCCCTGTGTTACAGCCCACTGCACTCCCCTTCCGCGACCCAGTCGACCCCGCCGCCGTCCAGTACCTGTGCTGACGGGGGACCCCAACCCCCATCAGCCGAAGTCCTGTGCTGGCCTTCGCGCCGTTGCTTCTTCAATGATCTTCGGTTCAAGTTCCTCTGAGTGCGTCTGATGTCAGATGCACGCAGAGCAACTTGGACACAAAATCATTGAAGAAGCAACGCCTCGAAGACCAGCACAGGACTTCGGATGACGGGGGTTGGGGTCCCCCATCAGCACAGGTACTGGATGGCGGTGGGGGACGGTTTTCGCTGAGAAGGGGGGTTGACTGGGTCACGGAAAGGGGGGGTGAAAATGGAGGGACGGCAGAGTCTGGAACAGGGCGAGAGGGTGGGGGATGGCCTTGCTAGCGCCCGTTTCCTTCCCTTTTGAAACTGGCATTTTTTACTAGTTTTTTATGATTTTTAACCGTGAAAATGATCGCTCACCACCTGCTACACTGACAGGAATTGTCAGCTATATTCTTAAAAACAAATTGCTATACATTGCAAAATAAGATAGCAGATGTAAATTCTCAAAGTGGACATATTCCAAACACTAAAATGAAAATAAAATGATTTTTCTCTACCTTTGTTGTCTGGTGACTTTCTTTTTCTGATCATTGATAAGTCTCTGACTCTAAAGTTTAGCAATTTCATTAAAGCAAAATATATTTTCACATACCACAGACTCTTCCTATCCAAGGAGAATCTTTTATATAAAAGCAAACACCAAAAAAAAAAAAAAAACAATCAGATTTTCACTTACCAGCTCTTCTACACTACACATCAGCTAAACTTCCTCTGAAACTACTGATGGAACCATTAGCCAATGAAATGGCTTTTAGCTGTAGCTTCGGGTTACCTGACAATTATGCAAACATCATTGCAGTCATGCTCTCCTCTAGGTGTACAAGCTCAGAGAAAAAAAAAACTTTGAACCACTTACAGATTTTAACAATTACACTATTTAGTTTTTATTTCTCCCCAGTCTCACTTGCACACCTCCCTCCAAACCTGGTTGTTCTCCTTAATTTGAATGTTGTTCAAGCTCACCCTGAATGAGGAGTTCATCCCACACCAACCACATAAATAGCAATTGTATTCTTTCAAACAACTTCAGCAGCAGAGCCAGCCTGCCTGCCTCAGTGAGCTCTGTAGCCCAAGAGGGGAGTGCAAGGGAGAGAGGAGAATCACAGCTTCAGGTAAAACACTTTTGCAAGTGAGCTGACCTCAGGAAACGTTAGGCGCCCTCCAGAGGTCAGCGCCCCCCTGCGCAGCTTACCTTGCTTACTGTGTTAGCACGGCCCTGCTGTTGAGAAGGAATGGATCCACAGAAGCTTAGCGGAGATTGGGTGGCAGCACCGGTAATTGGAAAGCAAACCTAGTGCTAGGCAGACTTCTACAACGGTATGTGCCCTGAAAATGGCAAGGACAAATCAAGGTCAAGTATGCATATAAAGTAGCTCATACAATGAGTTTATCTTGCTGGGCAGACTGGATGGACTGTACAGGTCTTTATGAGCCATTATCTACTATGTTACACAGACACCCCAATACACATGTAATTACATGCAGAAAGGTGTTAAAGAATGTCATGCGCCATGCTCTGCATGCTTTCCCTTGTTTCAGTTGTATTTAATTTGTTGTGACTCACCATAGACCAGGGGTGGACAATCTTTATACATAGAGAGCTGCAATATTATGTAATGTTGGAACCAGAAATGCACAAGGTTCTTATAGACCTGTAATTAAAAAAATAAATAAAAATGCCAAAAAGCAAAACTGCTGGAGTGGCTAGTTTGAAAATATTTGTAAAATACATTCTCCGAGGACAAGCAAGCTGAGTAGTATCACTGATGGGTCGTCGTCCGTGACGGCCCAGGAGAGCGGAGCTAAAAAAAAAAAGCTTAAAACTTCTAGAAGCGCGAAGCGCGCGGGAACCACGCACCGTGCATGCGCGAGTGACTTCCCGCCCCCGCGCTTCCCTCAGTTCTATTTTTTCCGCGATCGAGGAGGGGGTTGGAGACTGAGTCGCGTTTACGCGGTTTTTCTCTTCCTTTTTGTCTTTTAATCTACTGTTCTTAAAATTTAAAAAAATATATCCTAGTTCCTTTAGTTTTTCTTATTTTTGTTCCTTTTTCAAGCTTCCTTGCTTTTTCGCTTGCGGCCGCCCTTCCTTTTCCCTTTTTGTGCCTTTTTTCACTAGGCACCATCGAGTCCTTTGATTTCGCAGATGCTATTTTTCCATCCATGTCCTCGAGGCCTCCCAGCGGCTTCAAGCGCTGTTCCCGGGCCATCTTGTGTACTGACCTCCACACGTGGTGTATCCAGTGCCTTGGGCCCGATCATCTTCCAACTGCTTGCAAGTTGTGTAAGTTGATGAAGAAAAGGACCCAGGTGGCTCTAGAGGCTCAGCGCGAGAAACTTTTCTCAGATTGGCCCAGTCCATTGGCATCGGTACCGAGGGCGTCGACGTTGAAGGAAACAGCATCGAGAGATAAGGTAATGGCTGCTGAAAGACCTTTTACAGCTGGGAGCAGTGAGGCATCGAGTGAGTCTCCGCCCGTCTCGAGACCTCCTATGCAGGCCCCCCGGGACCGACCTTCGCCAGCCCCGAGGAGGCGTGAGGATTCTAGTCCTCATCGGTACCGAGTAGTGTCGATGACGGGCGTCGAGCGAAGGCGAAGAAGCATCGCCATCGATCTCCTTCAAGACACTGTACCGAGAGCTCCGGGGAGCCGAGGGACTCAGCACCCGAGAAGCGCTGGCGCCGGGAGGATCGCTCACCCTCCATTCAGGAGGTGCCGATGCATAGGCCGTCAGGCAGCCCGGTACCAGCTCTTGAGACCCAACAGATTCTGGCACCGATTCCTGTACCGGCTCCACAGCCTTTCCTGATGGAAGCTATCGATGAACGTCTCCAGGCCCTTCTTCCATATCTTATGGATGCATGGCTCCGTCGTTCTGCTTTGGTGCCTGAGGTGCTTGCGTCTCCTGCGCCTAATGCTGAGACGTTGCCTGGCCCATCTCCTGTGAGGAGGTCCCCGCCCTCGGTACCGCTTGCGGCACCAGAGCAGGCTACCACCCAGGTTGACTCCCCCTTGATGTCAGTGGAGGAAGCTTCGCTTGAGTCCAGTCAGGGGTCGACTCCTCGACACCCCCCACGAGGATGTCGATTCTCCAAGTCGAGACAGGATTGGGTTCGGGCTGCTCTTCGTGAGCTTCTGTCTGACACCGAGGAGGAACGTTCATGGGAAGAGGAGGAAGACCCCAGATATTTTTCGGAGGAAGATTCCCAGGGGGTTCCTTCTGATTCTGGAAGCTGGAAACTACAGGCCGGTAAGCCTCACTTCAGTTATTGGAAAAGTAATGGAAGCGATGCTGAAGGAAAGGATAGTGAATTTTCTGGAAGCCAATAAGTTCCAAGATCCGAGACAACATGGTTTTACCAAAGGGAAATCGTGCCAAACGAATCTCATTGAGTTCTTTGATTGGGTGACAGGAGAATTGAATCAGGGACGAGCTATGGACGTAATCTACTTAGATTTCAGCAAAGCTTTTGACACGGTTCCCCACAGGAGGCTCTTAAATAAACTGGAGGGGCTGACGATAGGACCTGAAGTGGTGAACTGGATTAGGAACTGGTTGACGGACAGACGCCAGAGGGTGGTGGTGAATGGAATTTGCTCGGAGGAAGGAAAGGTGAGTAGTGGAGTGCCTGAGGGATCGGTGCTGGGGCCGATTCTGTTCAATATATTTGTGAGTGACATTGCCGAAGGGTTAGAAGGTAAAGTTTGCCTATTTGCGGATGATACTAAGATCTGTAACAGAGTGGACACCACGGAGGGAGTGGAAAACATGAAAAAGGATCTGAGGAAGCTAGAAGAATGGTCTAAGGTTTGGCAATTAAAATTCAATGCGAAGAAATGCAAAGTGATGCACTTAGGGAATAGAAATCCACGGGAGACTTATGTGTTAGGCGGGGAGAGTCTGATAGGTACGGACGGAGAAAGGGATCTTGGGGTGATAGTATCTGAGGATTTGAAGGCGACGAAACAGTGTGACAAGGCGGTGGCCGTAGCTAGAAGGTTGTTAGGCTGTATAGAGAGAGGTGTGACCAGCAGAAGAAAGAGGGTTTTGATGCCCCTGTATAAGTCGTTGGTGAGACCCCACCTGGAGTATTGTGTTCAGTTTTGGAGGCCGTATCTTGTTAAGGATGTAAAAAGAATTGAAGCGGTGCAAAGAAAAGCTACGAGAATGGTATGGGATTTGCGTTTCAAGACGTATGAGGAGAGACTTGCTGAACTAAACATATATAATCTGGAGGAAAGGAGAAACGGGTGATATGATACAGACGTTCAAATATTTGAAAGGTATTAATCCGCAAACGAATCTTTTCTGGAGATGGGAAGGTGGTAGAACAAGAGGACATGAAATGAGATTGAAGGGGGGCAGACTCAAGAAAAATGTCAGGAAGTATTTTTTCACGGAGAGAGTAGTGGATGCTTGGAATGCCCTCCCGCGGGAGGTGGTGGAAATGAAAACGGTAACGGAATTCAAACATGCGTGGGATAAGCATAAAGGAATCCTGTACCGAAGGAATGGATCCTCAGGAGCTTAGTCAAGATCAGGAGGCGGGGCTGGTGGTTGGGAGGCAGGGATAGTGCTGGACAGACTTGTACGGTCTGTGCCAGAGCCGGTGGTGGGCAGCGGGACTGGTGGTTGGGAGGCTTACCGGCCTGTAGTTTCCAGCTTCTTCCCTATCACCACTTTTGTGAAGAGGGACCACATCCGCCGTTCTCCAATCCCTCGGAACCTCTCCCGTCTCTAAGGATTTATTAAACAAATCTTTAAGAGGACCCACCAGAACCTCTCCGAGCTCCCTGAATATCCTGGGGTGGATCCCGTCCGGTCCCATGGCTTTGTCCAGCTTTAGCTTTACAAGTTGTTCATTCACACTCTCTTCTGTAAATGATGCTGTATCCACTCCATTTTCATTTGTACTTTTTCCAGTCCATCGCGGTCCTGCTCCAGGATTTTCTTCTGTGAAAACAGAACAGAAGTATCTATTTAGCAATGTTGGCACCAAGTTCCTCATCGGCTTCTACATAATCTTTTTAACAATACATCGAGGCCGTGGAGACTCCACCTCCTCCTTGTCTCTTCCGCGGAGCGCCGATGACGGACATCGGAAGAAAGCTGCCAAAATGTACCGTCATCGGTCGCCCACGGCGCACGGGACTGGCAGCTCCGGGACATCGAGAGAAGACTCGACCCCCCAGGAAGCTGCAGTGCCGGGAGGAGCGCACCCCCTCGGTCGAAGAGGTGTCGATGCGCAGGTCGTTGGGTACCTCGGTACCGTCTCCTAGACCCGGGCAGCTTCCAGCACCAATGCCCACACCGGCCCCCCTGCCTTTCCCGACAGCGGGCCTAGACGAGTGCCTCTGAGCCATCCTTCCAGGGATCCTGGAAGGGCTGATGTGCCAGGCTCTGCCGGCACCGGGGGTGCTTGCGCCCTCGGTGCAGTTGTGGAGGCACCTGTGGGCTCTGGTCCGGTGATGAGGCCTCCGACGCTGCTTGCGGCACCGGTGTCGACTGCCACTCAGGTGGTATCCCCGTCGACGTCGATGGAGGGAGCTTCGTCCCCGCCAGCGCGGGAGTCCACCTCTCAACGCCATCATTGAGGACATGGTTCCTCGCAGTCGAGAAGGGCCCGGTTGCAGTCTCAGCTGAGAGAGCTCATGTCCAACACCGAGGAAGAGGCCTCGTGGGGGGAGGAGGAGGACCCCAGATATTTCTCCTCCGAGGAGTCTGTGGGCCTTCCCTCCGACCCCACTCCTTCACCGGAGAGAAAGCTCTCGCCTCCTGAGAGCCTCTCCTTTGCGTCTTTTGTCCTGGATATGTCTATCAGCGTTCCCTTCTGTAGGATGAAAATAAGTAATTAGGCAATCATTATTCCCTGATAATACTTATTACGATTTCCCTTTGGTAAATCCATGCTGTCTTGGATCTTGCAACTTATTGGCTTCCAGGAAATTCACTATCCTTTCCTTCAGCATCGCTTCCATTACTTTTCCAATAACTGAAGTGAGGCTTACCGGCCTGTAGTTTGCAGCTTCTTCCCTATCACCACTTTTGTGAAGTGGGACCACATCCGCCGATCTCCAATCCCTCGGAACCTCTCCCGTCTCCAAGGATTTATTAAACAAATCTTTAAGAGGACCTGCCAGAACCTCTCTGAGCTCCCTCAATATCCTAGGGTGGATCCCATCCGGCCCCATGGCTTTGTCCACCTTTAGCTTTTCAAGTTGTTCATACACACTCTCTTCCGTGAACGGTGCTCTATCCACTTCAATCTCATTTGTACTTTTTGCAGTCCATCGCGGTCCTTCTCCAGTATCTATTTAGCAAATTTGCTTTTTCTTCATCATTATCCACATAGCTGTTCGCAGTATCTTTTAGTCTCACAATTCCCTTTTTAGTCATTTTCCTTTCACTAATATACCTGAAGAAAATTTTGCCACCCCTCCTCACATTTCTAGCCATTTGTTCTTACGTTTGCGCTTTCGCCAGTCGTATCTCTCTCTTGGCTTCTTTCAGTTTCATCCGGTATTCCTCCTCGTGTCCCTTTTCATGAGTTTTTTTTGTATTTCTGGAACGCCAACTCTTTAGCCTTTATTTTCTCAGCCACTTGCTTGGAGAACCATATCGGTTTCCTTTTTCTCTTGCTTTTATTTACTTTCCTTACATAAAGGTTCGTGGCCCTAGTTATAGCTTCCTTCAGTCTGGACCACTGTCCTTCCACTTCTTGTATTTCCTCCCATCCCATCAGCTCCTTCCTCAGGTATTCCCCCATTTTACTAAAGTCAGCATGTTTGAAATCCAGGACTTTGAGTTTTGAGTGGCCACCCTCCTCTTCAGCCGTCATATCAAACCAAACCGTTTGATGGTCACTGTTGCCCAGGTGGGCACCCACTCGGACATTTGACACATTATCCCCATTTGTGAGTGCCAGATCTAGCGTCGCTCCCTCCCTCGTGGGTTCTGACACCATTTGTCTGAGCATCCACGATCTCTCTGCTTCTTTCCGATTTCACAGACGGAACCGTCTAATCTACATCCGGCAGATTGAAATCTCCCAACAACAGCACCTCTCTTTTCTTCCCCAACTTTTGAATATCAGTGATCAGATCTTTATCTAGGTCCTCCAAATGTGTCGGAGGTCTGTAGACAACACCCACATGGACAGAGGTTTTATCCTTTCTTTTTAAGGTGATCCATATCGCTTCTTCCTTTCCCCAGTTCCCTGTCATTTCAGTCGCTGTGATATCATTTCTCACATACAGAGCTACTCCTCCACCTTTACGCCCCTCTCTATCCTTCCTAAAAAGATTATATCCTGGTATGTTTACATCCCATTCATGGGAACCATTGAGCCATGTCTCTGTGATTGCAACTATGTCCAAGTCTGCCTCCAAGATTAGGGTCAGCTTCATTGGGTCAGCTTCAGGCTTAAAACCTGTGGAAAGTGTTTGCTGTAAAACCTATCTCTAGGACTGTATTAAGCCACTTTTCTACACAGCTGGTTGGGACAAGGGGAAGACAAGGTTAAGAAATGCACCAGAAATGTGCAGAAACCACAGCTGTAGGGTAGGGAAAGGCAGGAATAAAGCCAGCACAATTCTTATCTGTTTGAGTTTCCTTCAGGCAGCAGACAAGCAACCAGGCTGCCCAGCTCTCGCCACAGAAACCACCACACCTAAGTGTTTAAAATGTCTGCTGAAAACCAGGTGGGTGGGGGGAGGGGGAACAACTCAGCACACTTTTAGTAAAAGAAAGAGATTTCTAATACTTCCTGGCAGTTTTGAAATCTGAAAATCTAGTTTTCAAATTTACAGTGTATAATTATGGTACAGCCAGAGACCCCCCCCCCCCCCCCCCCCCCCCCCCCCACTGGAATGGTGGCGGGCCCAGTCATAGAGCTCAGGCCATTACAGACCTTGGCTGAGTCAGAAATCTGATGGCTGACATAACTGGGAGCTTACTGGAAAAGTATGGCCTAGTTTGTAGCCCGGATTGAGGCCTAAATAAGCTAAATTAGGAAAAGTTAGGTCAATAGATATGGAAACAAAATGGAGGATTTCAGCACAAAATGGAAGCCGTATCTGTTGCAAAGTGGAATTTTCTGTAATGTAAGTTAGAAAAACAAGTTGAGAAATGAGACTTTCCTGTGAGCAGGATTGTGGTCAGCCATGGTGTGAGAAAGGAAAGGTGTAGCTGGATGCAGGGTCTTGCTTAAGATTTGTGGTCAAGCGAGCTAAAGACAAAACCATGTTAGCAAGATAGAAGCTACTCATTAGCATGAGCCAATCAGTGACAACCATGACATTAGCATAGATCCAATCAGGTATATCTACTGTCATATTATCCATATCCTGAGGGCACCTATAAAAATCAGGGTATTTCCTGGTTTAAGTTAGAGAAAAGGGTTGCCACTCTCTCTCTCTCTCCCCAAGGGAACCAATGTGTCCAGCAGAATTGACAAATTACCTAATTGCTTTCCCTTGTAAAACCTCTAATTGGTAAAAGAAATTATAAAAGATTAGGAACTAATTAACACCTGTTTGCAGCTGGATTATTATATTCCTATAACTAATTGATTGTACGTGCCTGTTGTCAATCACTGATTTGACTTGTACCTTGGCAAATAAACTCCTTATTCCAAATGATGATTTGTGGGCTTCACTTAATGATGAAAGGCTGTAAGTATAAATGCTTTTGCTGTATCAGGCTATCTTTCGCTGCATTGTATAACTAACCTAAATCCAGTTTGTCATAAGGCTGGTATCTTTTCCTTAGACCTAACATCTCTCTTAGTGGCAATTCCTTTTAGAACTTCACAACTCCTTGATTACCATAGTACTAGTGTTATTTAGAGATGGAGTCAGATTTAAGGTCACTCCAGCCTTCTTGGGGGGGGGGGGGGGGGGGGGGCTCTGGACCCCTAAATTTACAACAACAGATATCAATAAACAAGTTAGAAACACAACAATCAGATCACAACAGTTAGATCACAATATTTGCAGAGCAGATTAAAACAGTTTTTTTTTTAATAATCTTTTTAGGAAAGATATATTTGCAGTGACAAGGATAGACAAGGATAAAAGGGAGAGATGTGCAAAACCACAGCTGTAGGGTAGTGAAAGCTAGGAATAAAGCCAGCACAATTCTTATCTGTTTCCTTCAGGCAGCAGACAAGCAAAGAGCTCCAGGCTGCCCAGCTCTGGCCACAGAAACCACCACACCTAAATTTAAAATGTCTATTGAAAACCAGGTGGGATGGGGAGGGGAACAACTCAGCACACTTTTAGTAAAAGAAAGAGATTTCTAATACTTCCTGGCAGTTTTGAAATCTGAGAATCTAGTTTTCAAATTTACAGATATCAATAAACCAGTTAGAAATACAACAATCAGATCACAACAGTTAGATCATAATATTTGCAGAACTACAGTAGCCTTAATTCCTACACGATTCCCTTCACCAGCTACCTCCTATCTCTCTCAAACTTCCACAAGCACCTTAACTTCTTCTAAGCAAACTGTAATTTTAGCTGAAATATTTCAAAGCATTAGTTCTTCCATTAAAAGTGTGAAAACTGCAGTGCGAGCAAAAACCCCACACATAGGGTTATCATATGGCTCCAGAAAAAGGAGGACGGATTGAGCCAGCCGGGTACTTCCATTGCTTTCAATGGAAAGCAATGGGAGTAAAACCCGGCTGGCTCAATCCGTCCTCCTTTTTCTGGAGCCATATGGTAACCCTACTCACACAGCTACCGAATGGAAAGCATTTCTTTGAATCGCTGATGTCTGTCTTTCTATGATGTCAGATTTAGCCTCATTCTGATGGGTTGAGGTGGGGGAATTCTCCACAGAAGATCAGCCATGTCATGGAAATTAAAAACAGAATGCTGGAATTGGCTAATTATGCCTTGGTGTTTTTAGCAATCTGTGGCCATTTTTGAGACACGTTAGCAGTGTTTGCTGATTTCCAACAGACTTGTGGATTACATCGCTTTGATTTGGAGTGATATAGGATTCCCCTGAAACATAAGAGGGCCTCTGTTAGGTAAACACTCTACAAAGCTGTGATGGACATTGGATTATGCAATAAGTACTTTTAAAATTTTGTTCAGTATGTTTGAAGTGGTTTTGCTCATTCTTTTTAAATGTCTCTGGATGATTCTAGTTATGGCATCTTGCCCAACAAATCTTCGCAAATGAATTCGAGGCGGGATAACAACAAGATGAGCAACTGATACAGAACATCAGGATGTAACAACTACAGTACAATTTGAAACTAAAATGAGTTTGAGCAGACGAATTACCATTAGGAGAAAGATATGTTTTTAAAGCTTTCCAGAAAGCAAATAAGTTATTAAAAGAGCTGTCTGAAGACAGACAGCAGAAAACAAGGTAGAACCAGAAAATACTGCCTTAAAACGAATGCATTTTACAGATGGAAAAGCTAATAGCAAGAAATTACATGTTCTCGATAAAACCACATTGAGCCTACAAATCGGTGGGAAAATGTGGGATACCAGTGCAATAAATAAATTCAGTCTGACAGCTCAACGGGTGTTGAACAACAAGAGCAGAATGAGCAAAAACAGCGATTTCCATTATATACTACAAGATCCTTAGGAAGCTCAGGATGTGCTTTCCTAACCCAAGCAGCTGTTGTGGTCTTGGACGTCACCAAGAAGAGAATTTGGGGAAGAATTAGGCCTGATCAGGGTCAGGATCTGAAGAGGACTAGCATGAGGCCGGGGCAGCAGAACAGCTCTGACATTGAAACACCGAACAAACCACCATCTCTGGGGGAGAGGGAAAGTAGGGTTTGCAGCTCAGCTGGAGGGCTAAATATCTCGAGGTGCGGAGAAGAGATTCAAATGATGGGGGGGAGGGGGAAGTAGGGTTTGGAGCTCAGCAGGAGGGCTGAATGTCTCAAAAAGGAGAGAAGAGATTCAATGAATGGATGGGGGAGGGGGAAGTAGGGTTTGGAGCTCAGCAGAAGAGCTGAATGTCTAGAAGAGATTCAATGGATGAATAGTGTGGGGGGTGGAAGTAGGGTTTGGAGCTAAGCAGGAGAGAAGTGCTTCAATGGATGGATTGGGGGGAAGTAGGGTTTGGAGCGCAGCAGGAGGGCTGGATTTCTTGAGGAGGAGAGAAGACATTCAATGGATTGATAATGGGTGGAAGTAGGGTTTGGAGCTAAGCAGGAGAGAAGTGCTTCAATGGATGGATTGGGGGGAAGTAGGGTTTGGAGCGCAACAGGAGGGCTGGATTTCTTGAGGAGGAGAGAAGAGATTCAATGGATTGATAATGGGGGGAGTAGGGTTTGGAACTCAGCAGGAGAGAGGAGATTCAATTGATGAATGGATGGAAGGGGGAAGTAGGGCTTGAATCTCAGCAGGAAAGCTGAACATCTTGAGGAGCAAAGAAGATATTCAATGGATGAGTAGTGGGGGCTGGGGAAGTGTTCTCAACTTTATCGGGATCTTGCCAGGTATTTGTGACCTGGATTGGCCACTGTTGGAAACAGGATGCTGGGCTTGATGGACCTTTGGTCTTTCCCAGTATGGCAATATAAGTTAAAATTACAATATAAGAAAAAAAAGGAACAGTTCCCAAGAGGAACACAATACAGATTTTGGGCAAATTCACAAAATAACTATGTTTTCAGAACAGCATATAACTAGTTTGATAATGAATATATAAGGGGTAGTTCATTCCACCACTTAGCGATTTGATATGAGAATATTAATTCTGATTCTTTCTTATAAACAAGCCCCTGAGGTGATGGCTGTATGCAATTCAAAAGTTATCCAAGATCACCCACAGTATTTTCATTTGAAATTATAGCTTATAACTTTATACTGTTAATAAGAAGCTGTGTGGTTCGGCTTTCATGGGTGACTGAGAATTAGAAACTTCGTTTTGTCAGAGTTTATTTAGTTGCTTTTCTAAACACTGTAGCCCCTGCTTAATTTAAAAACACAGCATCTTTTATTTCTCTGTCCAGCGAGATACAGAGTTATATCGTCCACACAGATAAGGGGCACATTGTAATGTCTCCAAACTAAAGCCCAGAGGTGCCATTAGTATGTTAAATAAGATAGATATCAGGTATCCCTGTGAGACTCCACAGACCGGTGCCCATGCCCGAGAGAGCTTCCTCAACATTTTTACTTGATGTGACCTTGGAATAAGGAATCCCGTAAACCACTCCAGTACTGTTCCTGATATTCCCAAACCACTCAAACTCTACAGGATATCATGGTCCACCAGGGCAAATACATTGAAGATATCAAACTGAAGCAGCAATGCCCTTCTACCCACATTAATCTTATTCTTTATATTAGACTAGTAAAAAAGGCCCGTTTCTGACGCAAATGAAACGGGCGCTAGCAAGGTTTTCCTCAGAGTGTGTATGTTTGGGAGAGTGTATGTGAGAGTGACTGTTTGAGAGTCAGAGTGAAAGTGTGAGTCCAATCCATGCTCCTCTGTCACCTGGCCCCTCCATTCATCCCTATCCAGCAATTCCCCTCTTCCTGAGTCCTGCCCTTCCAATCCATGGCCATCCATGCTCCTTTGTCACCTGCCCCCTCCATTCATCCCTATCCAGCAATTCCCATCTCTCCCTGAGGCCTGCCCTGCAATCCATATCCATCCATGCCCATCTGTCCCCTCCATTCATCCCTATCCAGCAATTCCCCTCTCCCTGAGTCCTGCCCTTCCAATCCATGCCCATCCATGCTCCTTTGTCACCTGGCCCCTCCATTCATCCCTATCCAGCAATTTCCCTCTCTCCTTGAGGCCTGCCCTCCCAATCCATGGCCATCCATGTTTCTCTGTCACCTGCCCCCTCCATTCATCCCTATGCAGCATTTCCCCTCTCTGCCTGAGGCCTGCCCTGCAATCCATATCCATCCATGCCCATCTGTCCCCTGCCCCCTCCATTCATCCTTTTCCAGCAATTCCCCTCTCTCCCTGAGCCCTGCCCTCCCAATCCATGGCCATCCATGTTTCTCTGTCACCTGCCCCCTCCATTCATCCCTATCCAGCATTTCCCCTCTCTGCCTGAGGCCTGCCCTGCAATCCATATCCATCCATGCCCATCTGTCCCCTCCATTCATCCCTATCCAGCAATTTCCCTCTCCCTGAGTCCTGCCCTTCCAATCCATGCCCATCCATGCTCATCTGTCACCTGGCCCCTCCATTTTCCCTATCCAGCAATTGCCCTCTCTCCCTGAGGCCTGCCCTGCAATCCATATCCATCCATGGCCATCTGTCCCCTCTATTCATCCCTATCCAGCAATTTCCCTCTCTCCCTGAGTCCTGCCCTCCCAATCCATGCCCATCCATGCTCCTCTGTCCCCTGCCCCCTCCATTCATCCATTTCCAGTAATTCCCCTCTCCCCCTGAGCCCTGCCCTCCCAATCCATGCCCATCCATGCTTCTCTGTCCCCTGCCGCCTCCATTCATCCTTTTCCAGCAAGTCCCCTCTCTCCCTTCCATGACCCCCCCTCACATCCATTCTCCTCTCTCTCCCATGTGCCAGCCTGGGCCGGCCTCTTCTCCCCCCCCCCCCCCTCGCATCCATGCTGTGGTTGGCCACCCTCTTCTCTCCCCCCAACATGCGTTTTTTTTTTTTTCTTGTTTTTAAATTTACTTCCGTGGTGGTTCCGGCAGCGAAGCATCAGGGAAGGAGGCGGTGCTCCCGACGTCTAGGTTTCCCTTCGCTGTGTTCCGCCTTCTTTTGACGTCATCCTTGACGTCAGAAGAAGGCGGAACACAGCGAAGGGAAGGCTAGACGTCGAGAGCGCCGCCTCCTTCCCTGATGCTTCGCTGCCGAGCGATGCGATTGGTTGTGTCATAGCTCCGCCCTCGACGTCATCACGTTTGACGCGTGGGCGGGGCAGACACAATGCGATCTCACCCCCTTCACTTTGCTAAGAGAGGCTTCAATAGAACGTTGGAGGTGCATTTTATATAGAGAGATATCTGTCTCTGTGCTGAAACCACTGCTAAAACCCGATTGTGAGTTATGCAGGATATTAGATTGTAGAACCATAAGTACTGCCATACTGGGAAAGACCAAAGGTCCATCAAGCCCAGCATCCTGTTTTCAACAGTGGCCAATCCAGGTCACAAATACCTGGCAAGATCCCAAAAAAGTACAAAACATTCAGTTCTATCAGTACTCTGGGATGAATATCATCCTGTCCAGGAGATTTGCTACTCTTCAGTTTGTAGAACTTCCCCATTACATCCTCCAGTTTCTACTTAAGTTGAGGGTTCCTCAGGGTATGAAAAAAAAGACACACGGTATCCACCATAGTGAAAAAAAGTTTGGAAATCACTGGACTAAATGTTAGTGATCCTATCCTATATAATAAAAAGCACCTCCAACGTTCTGAAGCGGACTCCGTGGCACTGTAGGGTTCGTAAGTCTGTAGTTCACCGTTTCATTGGCTCTCACTGTCCCGCAACCTCACAAGACAGAGGAGCCAATGAATGGTCTCAAAGAAACGTCCTACCTGCCTGCCTTGAAAACATTAGCAAAAGATTTAATCTGTAAGAAATCTAAAGCTGTTCCAGTTGGATAGACAGTGCCTTACTACTACTCATTTCTATAGCGCTGTACACATCCTATATAATAAAAAGCACCTCCATGCCCCCCCTCCAGCCACCCATGTCAAGCAACTCTCCTCTTCCCCTGCCCCTCCTGCAGCCACCCATGGAAGGTTGCTGGACATGGGTGGCTGGAGGGGGAGGGGTCACACACTCACTCTCTGTCTCTCACATACACTCTCTGATACACTCTATATCTCTGTCACACACACACACACACACACACAGAGTCTCTATCTCTCTGTCTACCACACACTCTCAAACACACATACACCCTGTCTCTCACACACACTCTCCATCTCTCACACACTCCGAGGAAAACCTTGCTAGCACCCATTTCATTTTAATAATTGTAATTCCTGGGATCTGCTTAGAGCTTCAGTAGTGGAATATAAGCAACATAATATAACGTAACTCTGCCATTTTGTGCCGCAAAGGCTCTAGTCACAACAAAAAGGAGAACAAACCCTTCCACAAATAACCCACAGAAGAATTAAAAATAAAAAAAGGTAGAAGGCACCAAGGCAAAACTGCCAGGATGGCCAAAGCCCCAGTTTATTTCAAATTCAGAGAGACATATACAAGGTCACTTTCCAAGAACCCAGCACAGGCTGCATTTCAGCTTTAATGCCTTCATCAGGGGTCCTCCGAATGGCGCTATCAGAAAACTGGACTGCTGACTGACAGTATAATGAGAGTCAAATGGGGAAATAAATCAAAATATGCCTCTTACATCCGGAACAAACAGCAAATGAATGGCGTCTCTGGCTTATAGACTCATCCGTTTGCAGAGGCTCCTGTGACATCTTACATTCCCTCCCCTGTAACTGAATCTGCAGCACCGTCTCAGTTCTATTGCTGAGCTCTGGATTATGCACAAACGATATAATGAAAACCGCCACAGAACAGCTTTGCTGAATTTGTATATTTTATTTACACCTTAAGCTTGTTTGAACAGTAGTTGCTACGTCTGGCAAGATGAACAGTCAAGTAGGTTAGGCTCCTACAGGAACCCATCAGTAACGGGTTGGAAAGACCGAGGGCACGTTTCTTCTGCTCGTCTTTACCGAGCTCCCTGGCTGATGTTCACTCTCTCTTGAAGATCCTTGTGGCTTTTACTCCTTCATACAAGTAGGTCTAAAGTTTAAAGAAAAGAAAAGTTTAACTGACAAGTTCCCTGTTGCATAATATCATGTCTGTAGGTGCTCAGAGTCCCTGTGATGTTAAATGAATGATAGATTCATAGATAAAGCTTCTTCACTTCATCCAGAGAGGAGTAATTTGTTTAGCCCCTTTCGTTTGAAATATTAGCTTGTGTGTCTAGGAGTCAGCCAACATGATATCACATTACAGAACCCCCCCCCCCTAAAAAAAAAACAGCCACCCCATTGGAGAAGCTTGTCAGCTGGAGTCAGCTCCTGAGCTCCACTAGAATAACCACCACTATCACCAGGAGTAACTCAGGGACACTATTCACAGGAAAACCAGCACCTCCACAGCCATTTCACAAATGGGTTCTGAAGCTCTCACTAGCTTAGGGGTGGACAACCTTGGTGCTCACGGCCCACAACCCAGTCAGGTTTTCAGATTTCCCCAATGAATATACACGAGATCCAGTTACATGCACTGCCTCCATGGTATGCAAATAGATATCATGCATATTCATTGAATGTTCTATTTCAGGTATATCCTCATTAATTGCAATTAGTATAACATACACTTTCTTCAACAACCATTGTACTAAATTATCAATCTTTATTCAATGTTTAACTCATGTAACTATAATTGTCATCCATATATTAAAATTAAACACACAAACCAACACACACACCTCACTCTTACTCATACACACCAAACAGAATGAAATCTCGTATTCGTAACAAATACTAAAAATCTAACATAATTCAAAGTTTTCAAATTCATGTGCCTCAAAGGTCACTTCCAAACAATACAATTCAATAGTAACTTATCCTCAAGGAACAGTTTGTTTTCCAAAAATCCACTTTTCAGTTTTTCATGCACATCTTCTCATAAGTCAAAAATCATGTCTGTTCTATTACATCAAATGGTCTTCAATGTGTAATAACAATATCATTTATTTTATTTTTTTTATTTTATTGCATTTGTATCCCGCATTTTCCTACCTATTGGCAGGCTCAATGTGGCTTACAGAGTTTTGTTATGACATAGTCATTCCAGGCTATCAGTTACAATTAGTAAAGTACACAGATTAGGAAGGGAGAAAGAAGGTGTGAGGCAGGTTAGTGTAAGGTGGACTTTAATGACTGGGTGGGTTGGTGAGGTAGTTTTGTAGGTTATGAGTTCTTGTAGGCTTTGTTGAAGAGATGTGTCTTCAGAGATTTGTGAAAGTTAGTTATTTCATCCATGGTTTTCAGGGCTGTAGGTAGTGCATTCCACAACTTTGTGCTCATGTAAGAGAAGGTGGTGGCGTGTATCAGCTTGTATTTTAGTCTACAGCTAGGGAAGTGCAGATTGAGGAATTTGCGGGCTGATCTTATGGCATTTCTGGGATCTTCATACTCCACAAGTGCCATAAGATACTTTCAAAGTCATTTTCAAAATTGCTTCTCCGGAAACAACAAGCTGTTGCCCTAAGAGTAATCCATTTAAATTGTAATTCCCATTCATTTGATGTTAGTCACTCGCATTTCAGAGTAAACAATTCTTTCATTTCCGTCAAATTGTCTTCGGTTTGAATACTCTATCACTGACCTGAGGATCTCATGAAAGTCTCACCACTTCAATTAGTAATAACTAACTTGATACTGGTTTCTTCTGTTGTAGCGATGTATCTATTTCAACATCAAGACCCTACACGCACGTGTTTTGCTCCGTAGAGCATCTTCAGGGGTCATATATTTGGCTACCAAAGGTTGTTGAGCACTGGAAAACCAGTTACTCATGAAGATGCCAAAAAAGACATGGAGGTTGGTGCACGCGATATTCGTTTCCAAGCGGCAGCGGCAGCGTCCAACAGTCCGACTCCATTTCCCTCTCTGTTCCGCCCTCTGACATCATCATGTCTTGACGCGAGGGCGGGACAGAGAGGGAAGTCTCTACTGCGCATTTGCAGGTGAGTCGGTCACTTGCGATTTATATGTTTGATTTTTAGTATTTGTTATGAATACGAGATTTCATTCTGTTTGGTGTGTATGAGTAAGAGTGAGGTGTGTGTGTGTTGGTTTGTGTGTTTAATTTTAATATATGGATGACAATTATAGTTACATGAGTTAAACATTGAATAAAGATTGATAATTTAGTACAACGGTTGTTGAAGAAAGTGTATGCATATTCATTGGGGAAATCCTGAAAATCTGACTGGGTTGCGGCCCTTGAGGACCAAGGTTGCCCATCCCTGCACTAGCCCATTTGGCTATCAGGATATCCACATTAATATGTAAGTCTTGCGTATTATTTCCTGTGGATACAATGGAAGTAGCAAATGAGAGATCATGAAAACTACATGGGATAATGAGAACTTCAGGACATGCTTTACAAAGGCAGTGGTGCATGGCGTAGCCACAGGGAAGGGGTGCCTTAGGGGTTTGGGCCCCCCTCTGCAAGGGAAAGAGAATACCAGCAGACATGCTTTGACTGTCAATATTGGCTTTCCCGCACATGCTAAGTAATGCAAAGATAATTTTATTGTGGTGGTGGGGAGGAGGGTAGGGGGAGAGAATACCAGACCCCCTTAAGTCCACCTTTTGGGGGAACCCCCAAAAATGGACTTCTGGCTACACCCATGGTGCAAGGATTAAGGGAACAGCATTTTCCTAATCAATCATTTAGAAGTAGGAAGCAATACAAATCTATGAGGTGTAATCTCATTCCAAAGCTGCCAAATAAAATAAGTTTGTGGAATATCAATGCATATGCATGAATATTTTGCATTGCTTCAACAGATGAGTTGAACTTTTATAATCCTTTATGAGGTTAACATGTTGGGAGACGCATTACACAGGCCTATCCAATCTACCCAGCCATACCACACTGATATATCTAGCAGTCTGCTTAGATGAGTGTTAAGATCCCCAAGTTAACAGATTAGAAGGCTTGGCAGTAAGATACAGGTATGGGGCTAACCACTGTCAAAACTAGTAAGGTAGGGCTCCAGCTTGTCCTGGGGACTCCCAGCCAGTTGGCTTTCGGAATATCCACAATGAACATGCTTCAGATTCATTGCATGCAATGAAGATTTTCTCAAGCATGTCCATTATGGATATCCTGAATACCCAAGTGGCTAGGAGTCCATAGGACATGTTGGGAACCACTGCTCTTGAAGACAAAGTCAGGAGTCACGACTGACTACCACAGTCCTCTGAGCTGAGGGGGGGGGGGGGTGCCGCGCGCACGCGCATGCCTGTCCTCCGTTGTTCCATGCTTCTTCTCTGCCCCAGGAACGCCACTGCAGGCCAGATCTGTTCAAGTTTTTAAACCTGACTCCTGACTTTGTCGGTTCCCAACTTGTCCTATGGACTCCTAGCCACTTGGGTATTCAGGATATCCATAATGGATATGCTTGAGAAAATCTTCATTGCATGCACCCGGCAGGGGGGGGGGGGGGGGGTTTCCTTTGTGGGGTGTCCTTTCGCCGGGGGGGGGGTCCGTGCTGCATCGGGGGGGGCATCACTTGGGGGGCGGGGCGCATCGGCGATCCGCCCCGGGTGCCAGCCCCCCTAGGAACGCCACTGCTGTCCTGCAGGGAGGGATGGCAGCAGTAAGGTATAAACGCTGCATCAGTAGCTTGTCTAGGTGTTAAGGTCTTATGGTAGAAGACCGAGTACACAGGAAGGATGGTAGATATGTGAACAGCCTCCCAGGACAGGAAGAAGGGCGGAGGGAAAGCATTATTCATAGAAACAGTTTTGAAGAATTAGAGGATCCTTTGGGTGTGGTTCTGCTAAATGTTGGGAAAATCCACTGCTATTTCTGGGATAAGCAGCATAAAATGTATTGAAGATTTTGGGGATCTTGCTAGGTATTTGTGACCTAGATTAGCCACTGCTGGAAACAAGATTCTGGGCTTCATGGACCTTTGGTCTGTCCCACTGTTGAAATAGTTATGTGCTTATGATAAGCTGAGGGTGCTAGTGCTGGGGGTTACAACAGAACAAAGGGCAATTTCTCATGGACTATGTGCTCAAGACCTCAGTTCTAGAAACCTTGTGGAACTTTCTGTAAAGTGAGAAATCAGAAGTGTAAATTTACCTGTCTAAGCTCATCCCCCACAATTTCTCGTGTTGTCTTCAAAACTTTGTTGTTATCTTTACGAGTAAACTCGCCTTCCATTATGTCTCCGTTTAGCTTCCAATCACCCTAAAACCAGATAGGACATGATGAAGTCACAAATTCTGGCCTCTGACCTATATAACCTAGTACCTGGACAGCAACAAGGGTAACATCATTTCCACTAATTGGCCAGATAAATTATGGTTTATGTGTTTATGGCCGTTTGTAAAACATAAATCAGTGGTTTATATTAAAAAGAACCCCATACATTAAACACAAAGAACAGATCATCACGGTTAGAATTAAAAGATGTTTTGACACCATAGTGTTATCTATTTTTACTGCTGATCTCTGGCTCCTTTCCAAGGACTGCAGAATAGATCAGGGTGGGAGCTCTTAACACTGATAAGATACCTGAACTAAGATTGTAACCAGGGGTGGTAAATTTTTAACAATGGGCTCTCTCTCCAGGCATAGCCAGCTCTGCAATTTGGGGGGGGGGGGGGGGGGGATGCATGCCTCTCTCTCCCTCCTCCCTTTGTGCGGGCACACTAGGCATACCTTTGATGGCAGGGATGTTGAGCCCCACCAATTAATAAATGACTGCTACTCAGAGCTGGAAACAAGGAGCGGTGAGCAGCAGCAGTCTATTTACTTGGGGCTCAGAATCTCACCCGCAAAATAAAGGAGAATTCAGGAGGGGGCCTGAGCCCATGTTTTGGGAGCCTACTTTAACAACCAGCTCTTGTGAGCCTGTGAGAGCCCACTCCAGCACATCACCCTTTGTAACAATGCATTTGGTATTCCAGAGGAGATCAAGCCACACCTAACAGAGCCTAAGCAATTAGCACAGCTCTGCCCATTCCCTCTCCTCCTGGTCTACTCTGGAGGGGTCCTGAACTCCACAGAGCAACAAGCACCTCTACACCAGGACGCTATTGGTTCATGCACTGAGAAGAGATTCAAAAAGAATGAAAGCCAAACAGCCTACTGGACTCTGCATCTCTCACCTTCCCCATCCCAAAATTTATCCCTGGTGATCCAGTGGACCCCTCACCTCCTCCACCAGAGCTTTAAAGATGGAAGGCAGGAGTGAGGCCTACTCATTACTACCTCTACTATCATCTTGAAAAATCTAATAAACTTCAACGCTCAGCACTCTGCGGCTACGAATGACAAATGGCAGCACATCCCAGGGGCACCATATGGTATCAGCCGCTATCATTTAAAAAAACCCAAAAACATGGTGGCACAGAGGCAGAAGCGAGTGAGCATCCTCTTAAGTGTTTGAGGGAGGGGGAGCTGTAAGAGAGGAGGCAATTCAGGGATCCCAGGAAAGTGCAGTACCTCATGTCACCTTAGATCACTCTCTTGCACTAGATTTTACTGTGCTTTACAGAGGGAACATTCTAGTTTTAGCTGTCCTTTGATGCAGTATTTTTATGCTGATTTTCCACGCTGATGTCTGATTAGTGCAGGGAAAATCCAGCAATAGGAAGTGCAGTTTAGTGCCTAGTCCTTTAACTTCCTAGAGCTGCAGACTGGCAGATCTCAAGCTTTGATATGCAAGTGCCATGCTAAGTTTCTTAGACCCTTCCCCCCCCCCCCCCCCCCCCCCCCCCCCCCCCCCCCCCCCACACCCACACACACACACATGATTTCCTATGTTCTGCTCTGTTCTTCCACCCACTATACAATTGCCATTTACAAAGGCTCCTGAACAGTCTGACGGGCATTCAAGGCCCTCCGAGATGATAGTCATAGAAGGAAACCTCGGTTGGCAGGAAAACAATTAAAATCTGTATTGATTTGCCAGAAAACCTAAAGCATTCAAAGCAAGACATGCTATCAGCTCCCAAAAGCCAGCAGGTGTTGTGTCATGTGTAGATACCCACAGCAGTGTTATTCTGTGGTAAGGTAGTGCTGTCTGTTAGATTCACCCCATTCTCCTCAGGACAAGGTATTAGATTTGCCTTCCCTGGACAGGACCCCTCTTACCACCAGCTCTGTGCCATCAGCCAAGCTATACTCAAGTGTCTCGTTCAATGTGAAATTGATATCTATGGTACGGAAAACGCTCGCTTCATGGACACTGAATTGCTTTCCAATTCTGCTTGATTTTGATTCTCAGGTTGTCGTGAGCTGGCTAACTTCCTCTTCACACATTCACACCTGCAAAAAGAGAACCAGGGTTTTTACTGGCCAGGGGAGGGGGAAAAAATTCTTCCATATGGATGTGCAGGAGGCAAGTTGCCTCTATCTTCCCCCTCCCCACCCCACCCTCAGGCTGGGGAGAGCCAACGGGGAGGGGGATGCACAGCAGAGGACCAGTACATGCTTAGAGCTCTGTACCTTCAGTACACACATGGATACTGGAGTGGAATAAATGGAATGAGCTGAAGGGTATCAAGAAGTCTTCTATATGAGGTAGAGTGCCAAGTTATCCATTCCAGGAGGGAGACTTTTGGCCAGTCCTGGATTTCTGCCAACCTCATCTGGTGCATTATGGGACCCTGTAGCACTGATTTCAATGGATAAAATCATAACTACAAATGTACACTGCTTTGGGGATGGGAAGTTTAAAAACCAGGACGTCCAAAGTCTCCCTCCTGGAATGGGTAACTTGGCCGTTCTGTGTGAGAGCAGGACAAGCCAAGAGGTCAGCTTAGAACCTTCTACTCACAATGTGTCTCATCTCATCATCTTTTAAAAACAGGGGAAAGAGCTTTAGGTTAGTGTTACTGATTAGCTCCTTTTCCATCATCCAGGCCTGGTTTTATTCTCACTGCCCACTGAGGCTTTCCTAAGAAAAGGGAGATAAGTCCATGAAGGCAACAGGTAAAACCAGGCCTGGATCAACAGTTGTCCAACTTCTTTGTATTCAGATGTGCCATCTATACTGGTGAAGCTAACTTTTTGAAATGATTGGGCTGCTAGATACCCCCGAAAGTCACGTCCCTGGAACAATGAAGGAGCTGGTCCAGTTTGGTACAAAGCGACTCATTTTCTTGAGTACGAGCGAGACCACAGACCCCTTTGGGGAGAATTTGAGCATTCAGCCCTGTGCCTAGAATGGTTTACAATTAAAGCTGCCAACTCGATCCAGTTGATTCAGTCCTGGGTTTACCCCGTTGTAGCTTTGCATGGGGGAGGGGACCCAGGACTCGATCAACCTTTCTTACAATTTCCTGTTTTAGATGCAGATTTCCCCAATCCTTCTCCTTTACAATTGGTACCACACCCATACAATTCAGCTTTTCATATTCCACATTAGGTGAAAGCCTGCTGTGAAAAAAGATTACAAGTAAAACAGCAGCACCTGATGATTACAAACAGGGCAGATGAACAGCACAATCTAATCAGCTTCGCCTCCCTAACAGCTGGGTCGCTATTGGGACACCTCCGTAACTTGTTAGAAGGAAATGTGACAGATACTGTTCTAAGAAGGACCGCCTCCAACTTACAAAACATGGGTTTCTTATTCCTTAGTCCCCCTAGTAGTAACTTACAGGGGGAGCCACAGCTGCACCCATCTGCTTCTATTGCTCTGGAATGAGGTGTCAGAGAGGTGCAAAATACCCACTGGTTGCTGTCACTCCAAAGGAGGAAGGTGTTATAACATTTAATCAAATTCCCTCTATGAGGCTGTGGGATAAAGAAGCCCACCACCCCCTACAAAGCATGCACCAGCCTGCAAACAAGAGATACGTTTCATTTCTTATTCTGCACTGAGTAGACTAGATCCAGCTCACCCATCGCTTCCATGAAGTTCTCATAGTTCTCACGGCGATCCACCTTCCAGGTTCCCATCAAAAGTCATGCTGGAGAGTGAATGAGAGGAAGCTGGGGTTCAACCTGAGATGAAGAGTCCCTGCTCAGCTGAAATTTATACACTCACTTATCTGAGCTCCAATCAAGCTGCTGAGCTGGCTGGCTAAAGCTCAGGGTCAGGTTACCTGCTCTGGTGCCCACCCACTGACCCCAACCAGAGCTGGAAGCCTGGTACCTGCTGTTCTGGAAGGGTGATGTTCTTTTTAGTAACTACAGCTTAGATGCTCCCAGAGAGGGCAGAAAGGCTTCCAGGTCCCTGGCATGTGCAGACCTGCTCCACTGTCTGGCAGGCAGCCACTCCTCTCTGCCCTGCAACCAGCTCTCCTGCCTTTCACCTTGTCCCTTCAAATGGTTCTGCCTGTTCCTTCCCACCCAGGAGGAAAGGAGAGGCCACAGCTAAGACCATTCCCAGCTCTCTCGCCTTTCAAATGTTCCCTGGTTTTAGGGACAGATTTAAACGAGAAAGAAAGTAAAACTGGCTGACTTTTCTTCCCACAGGTGCTTAACTGAATCCACAATAAATAAACCACAGAAAGAAAAACCTGAAACTTGTGCTAAAGAGGGAAAAGTTGATATTTGTATTTAGGTTAGCATCTGAGTGTTGCTTCTGGAAATGTCGCCTTTTCACAGCAGGAGAACTGCATAGGCAAATGAAAAACACTGCCTTACCAAACCAGGTGGCAAACACCCCCCACCCCCCCCCCCACCCCCCCCCCACATCCTCCACCCTCCCCTTTTTTAGTTCAAATTTTTTTAAAAGGAAAGTAACAAAACATTGTATACAAACGATGTTGCATCACACCAAAAAACAAGAACGAAAACTTATATCACAAGAGGAAAAATAGATCTGGTAATATTCTGGCAACAGATCTACGACAACAAATGGACAATAAAAGCAGATAAAATCCAATTCCTTTTAGAATGGGAGACATGCAGATCCACATTAGACAACATTGCTCCAACCCAAACCAGAACCTCACATAGAAAGAACTCTATACCATTGTTCAATGAAGAGCTGAAAAAACTTAAAACACAAGTTAGAAGGTTAGAACGTGCATGGAATAAAAAGAAAGACGACCCACACTTAACGCCTGGAAACAACTCCAAAGAAAATACAAATATACCATAAGACAAACTAAAAGTTTATATTACAAAACTGTAATTGGACCAAACTACAAGGACACACATAAACTTTTTTAACTCGTGAATAAATTAATAGATACTATGCTAGTCACAACTAACAGCAAAGACACACCAGGAGCAGACAATCTTGCGAGATACTTCAACTAGAAAATCGTACAACTGCGATAACATACCTGTCAGTACCATCGACTATGCTGAACTCCTCGACTGTCTAGACCCAGACCCTGGCATTTACCCAGCAGATAGAACCTGAACCAACTTCAAAACACTATCAGAGGATCATCTCCCAAACGCTCAAAAGATTTGCCAAATCTCATTGCAAACTAGACATATGTCCAAACAACCTTATGACATCTGCTCCTCAACAATTTATAATAGACATTACGATACACTTGAATTATATGTTACAAAATGGACTCTTCCGAAGGAGAAAGAAAACATTCTACTCACCCTCATACCCAAAGACACAAAGAAAAGTGCCAGCGAACTAACCAACTACAGACCAGTAGCATCCATTCCCTTAATAACCAAACTAACGGAAGGGTTAGTAACCAAACAACTCACAAACTATTTAAATAAATTCTCAATACTCCACTCCCAGTCAGGATTTCGGTCTAACCACAGTACTGAAACAGTACTAGTTACTCTCATGACCAAATTCAAACAAATGATTGCAAATGGAAAGAGCATACTACTTCTACAATTTGACATGTCAAGTGCTTTCGACATGGTCGATCATGGAATATTACTACATATCCTTCAGTACTTCGGAATTGGAGGTAACATTCTCAATTGGTTCAAGGGATTCCTAACTACACGATCATACCAAGTGACATCTAACTCGATTACTTCAGGCACATGGATACCTGAATGCGGAGTCCCAAGGGATCCCCCCTCTCGCCGACTCTATTCAACTTAATGATGATACCCTTGGCCAAACTGTTATCAAACCAAAACCTCAACCCATACATATATGCAGACGACGTAATGATCTACATCCCATTTCAACAAGATCTAAAGGAAATTTCCAATGACATCAACCAAAGTCTCCAGGTCATGCATTCATGGGCGGATGCATTTCGGCTGAAACTTAATGCAGAAAAAACCCAATGCCTAATACTTACCTCTCAACATAACAAGAACAAATTCACTGCCATTAACATACCTAATCTGAACCTTCCAATTTCGGACACCTTAAGAATCCTTGGAGGTTACCATTGATCAACACCTAACACTCGAAAGCCACGCGAAAAACAGAACCAAAATGATGTTCCACTCAATGTGGAAATTAAAAAGAGTAAGACCTTTCTTCCCAAGGACTGTTTTCCGTAACCTGGTACAATCATTGGTGCTTAGTCATCTGGACTACTGTAACACACTCTACGTCGGCTGTAAAGAGCAAATAATTAAGAAACTTCAGACAGCCCGGAACACTGCAGCTAGACTCATATTCGGTAAAACAAAATATGAAAGTGCGGAACCCCTACGAGAAAAACTACACTGGCTCCCACTTAAAGAACTCATCATATTCAAAATATGCTCCCTAGTCCATAAAATCATTCACGGAGATGCACCAGCCTACATGTCAGATCTGGTTGACTTACCACGTAGGAATGCCAAAAGATCATCCCACACATTCCTTAATCTGCACTTCCCTAACTGCAAAGGTCTAAAATACAAACTAATGCACACGTCAAACTTTACCTACTTAAGCACACAGTTATGGAACGCATTGCTGCGCAACCTAAAAACGATTTACGAATTAACGAACTTCCGTAAACTGCTGAAGACCCATCTGTTTAACAAGGCATACCACAAAGATCAACCAATGTGAACATACTCAACTTCTCCACATATATTCTGAACTGTCTTAGAACCAGTGGCGTAGCTACGTGGGGCCTGAGGGGGGGGGCCCCCGCAGATTCACCCCAGGACCTCCCTCCCGGCGAACCCGCCCCCGCCGCCGCCTACCTTTACTTTTGCTGGCGGGGGATCCCACTCCCCGCCAGCCGACATCTTCTCAGTCCTTCCTGCACTTCAATTTGTTTGCTGACGTCCTGCACGTAATTGTACGTGCAGGACGTCAGACTCAGAGAACAGTTCTGTTCTCTGAGTCTGACGTCCTGCACGTACAACGTGCAGGACGTCAGCAAACAAATTGAAGAGCGGGAAGTGACTAAGAAGAAGAAGAAGACGTCGGCTGGCGGGGAGTGGGATCCCCCGCCAGCAAAAGTAAAGGTAGGCTGCAGCGGCGGCGGGGTCGCGGTGGGAGGGGGGGCGGCAATTTCGGGTGGGGGGGCGGCGCCGGGGGGAGGGCTAAAATGTGCCCCCTCCCCCCGGGCTCTGGACCCCTCACCCACGGAAGGCTGGCTACGCCCTGCTTAGAACTCCTGCTTGTTATACTACTATCATGTTCTATCATTATCATGTTACCCAAGATCCTTCTGTAACACTAATTGTCTATGTTCTAATATATTTCCACTATCCATGATGTATTGTAAGCCACATTGAGCCTGCAAGGAGGTGGGAAAATGTCATAGAACGTCAGTGTGATTGCAAATCTTGTTTTAAATATCTATCCAAAGGTTTCCATGTCCAAAGAATGGCCTGTCGGTTATTTCTTTTTTCAGCACATTTTAATTCATATTTTGATATCACACATACTGTGCCCTGCTGGTGGAATGAGTTGACCTATTTACTTTGAGCCATAAATGAGACCAATCAATATTAGTAATTTGTATATCCAGGTCCTTAAGCCTTCAATACCAATGGAACGTGAAACATGGAATATGTTCAGAACTTTATAAAATGCCGACATTAATTTACCTTTGGGAAATAGAGAAACACAGAAATCATGTAATTCAGGTGATTTTGATAAAGAAGTTAGATCGATAATACTTTTTTTGATAGCGTTAACTGTAACCACTGAAACATTTGGTTGACAGGTAGGTCATATTTAAGATAGTAACATTGTAAATGACGGCAGATAAAGACCTGAATGGTCCATCCAGTCTGCCCAACAAGATAAACTCATTTTACATGGTATGTAATACTTTATATGTATATCCAAGTTTGATTTGTCCCTGCCTTTCTCAGGGCACAGACTGTAAAAGTCCTCTGAGCACTGTTCCTGTACTAACAGTTCTGAAGCCAATGTCGAAGCCCCTTAAAATTTACACATCAGGGCACAGACCGTAGAAGTCCACCCTGCAGCGGTTTATTCTCCAAATACCGGCGTCGCTACCCAATCTCACTAAGAATCCATAGATCCATTCCTTCTAAACAGGATTCCTTTGTGTTATCCCACACATGTTTGAATTCCATTACCATTTTCATCTCCACCACCTCCCACGGGAGGGCATTCCACGTATTCACCATCTCCGTGAAAAAATATTTCCTGACTTTACTCCTGAGTCTGCCCCCCTTGAACCTCAATTCATGTCTGCTAGTTCTACCACCTTCCCATCCGGAAAAGGTTTGTATGCGGATTAATACCTTTCAAATATTTGAACATCTGTATAATGTCACCCCTGTTTGCATTTGCCGCCCTCTTTTATAAGCATTCCGAACAACTTTGTCAGGATATCCCCACTGGCAGAATCTTTGATGCCTAAGGCCTGCCTGATCTCTTAACGCTTCCTTAGAGGAACATAAGTGCTTCAAATGTAAGAGCTGGCCTGCCGGGATATTGTCAGGTACATGTTTAGGGTGGAAGCTGGAGTAGTGCAATATCATGTTACAGTCTGTATCTTTCCTATAGATACAAGTAGTTAGCCGCCCTTCTTCAAGCCTGATCGAAAAATCAATAAAGCATTACTTAGATCAGAAATGCATTCAGCTGCACTGGTGGAGTATCGCCACCTACAACACATCCCTAGGGGATTAAGGATTTACAGAGAACCCCGCTTTCTGGGGAACAATGACTATTTACAAAATTGGAATAGCCAACTACGGTCCTTCACCAGGATTTTCCTCCATGAACACCAAAGAGAAATAATTGTTTAGCACGTTTGCTTTATCTTGATCACTCTCCACGTAGCCATTCTCATTATCATTCAGTCTCGCAATTCCATTCCTATCTTTTCTCCTTTCTCCAATATATCTGAAAAAGGTCTTGTCACCTCTCTTTATATCTTTAGCCATTTTTCTTCCACTCGCGCTTTCGCTAGCCATATTTCCCTCTTGCTTCTTTGAGTTTAATCCAATAATCTTTTCCGTGATTTACAAACTAAACCTTCAAATGAAAGAAAAGCCTGTTCCAATAGGAGTTGATTTAATGACTAAATACTTAGCTGTTGCCCCTGTTTCCCTGAAACTCCCGGAAGGAAGATATTGAAGTCTCCACAGTGCCCACTTTGCTCCTGATTCTTGCTTGAGTATCACTGGTTCTGCCAGTCTCAGCCCCCATAGTACTATGAGCATAGGGTTCTCAACTCTGCCAGTCTCCACCCAGCCTGAGGACGAGACCATAATAGCACCAGGGGTGCCAGGCTGAGTAGCACATGGCACTGTGGATATGGGAACAAACAAAAAAAGCAACACTGGGCCTTCAAGACTGAGACAACAGGAGTCCTTTATTGACAAGTGACCCAACACGTTATTTTTGTTAAAGATAAGGTTACTACAGGAGCTTAATTCCAACATCGCGGCTGTTTTTTTCGACAGACACGCTTGGTTTTGAAGATTTTCTTCAATTCTTGAGGCATTGGATCTATACATTTTGCATACTTCATAAATAAACCCTGACCCCTGAGACAGGCGTTGTTTAACGCCGAAACACGGCCCGTGTCGGGTCACTTGTCAATAAAGGACTCCTGTTGTCTCAGTCTTGAAGGCCCAGTGTTGCTTTCTTTGTTTGTATACTTTTTATGTATGCTGTATACTCTCTCTGTTTGTACTGTGGATATGGGAAAAATCACCAAAGTGGAGGAACAGAGGAAGCCTCACGGAACCCAAACAGTAAGGCAAATGGATGAATCTTCCAACATGTGTGACTGAGTGTTGAAAGATCATCTATTTGCTTTACTGTTTGACTATACTGTGGGTATGGAGTTACTGTAGTGCCAATGAGGATCACTGTAGCCATAGAATGTATAGTACCTGGCACAGTGAGTATGGGGTACCCTGTAGTGCCAGGCTGAGTTGCACATTGCACCATCAGTATCAGGCCACTGTACATAAGAAAATAAGAGTAGCCATAGTGGGTCGGACCAATGGCCCATCTAGCCCAGTATCCTGTTTCCAACAGTGGTCAAGCCAGGTCACAAGGACCTGGCAGAAATCAAAATCATGGCAACATTCCATGCTACAAATCGTACGGCAAGCAGTTGCTTTCCATGTCTGTCTTAATAGCAGACTATGGGCTTTTCTTCCAGGAACTTGTCCAAATCTTTTTAAACCCAGATACGCTAATCGCTGTTACCACATCCTCCAGCAGAGAGTTCCAGAGCTTAATTATTCGTTGACTGAAAAACTATTTCCATGAAACTTCCTCGAGTGTCCCCTAGTCTTTGTACTTTCAGAATGAATAAAAAATCGATTTACTTCTACTCGTTCTACACCACTCAGGATTTTGTAGACCTAAATCATATCTTCCCTCATCCGTCTCTTTTCCAAGCTGAACAGCCCTAACTTCTTTAGTCTTTCCTCATACGAGAGGCGTTCCATCCACTTTATCATTTTGGTCGCTCTTCTTTGAACCTTTTCTTATTCCACTATATCTTTTTTGAGATATGGCGACCAGAACCAGGGCTTTTTTTGTGCGGGTACTTGGGGGTACTGAGTACCGGCACCCTTTCCATTGTCTGCTAAAATTGACCCAAGGACCCCAAGTTTTAATGAAGGTTCTGTGACTGGTTGCAGGGGGCCTGGCTATTGTGGGGTGGATCCCTCAGTGATCACCCCACCCTTGAAGGGTGGCCTAGCATTTGAGTACCGGCACCTTTTTTGCTAGAAAAGATGCACTGACCAGAACTGAATACAATACTCAAGGTGTGGACGCACCATGGAGCAATACAAAGGCATTATAGTATTTTCGGTCTTATTTACCATCCCTTTCCTAATAATTCCTAGCATCCTATTTGCTTTTTTGGCCACCGCTGCATACTGAGCAGAAGATTTCAGTGTATTGTCTACAATGACACCTAGATCTTTTTCTTGATTGCTGAAAGTAGACCCTAGCATCAGGTAACTATGATTCGGATTATTCTTTCAAATGTGCATTACTTTGCATTTGTCCAAATTAAATTTCATTTGCCATTTGGACGCCCAGTCTTCCAATTTTCAAAGGTCTTCCTGCAATATTTCACAGTCCACACGTGTTTTAACAATCTTGAATAGTTTTGTGTCAAATGCAAATTTAATCACCTCATTCGTCGTTGCAATTTCCATTTCATTTATAAGTATGTTAAATAGCACCAGTTCCAGTACTGATCCCTGCGGCACTCCACTATTTATCCTCCTCCATTGAGATAAATGACCATTTAACCCTACACTCTGTTTTCTAATAACCAATTTTTAGTCCAGACGAGAATATTGCCTCCTATCCCTTGACTCGTTAATATTCTCAGGAGTCTCTCATGTGGAACATTTATCAAAAGCTTTCTGAAAATCTAGATACACTACATCAACCGGCACATCTTAATCCACAGGTTTACTCACTCCTCCAAAGAAATGAAGCAAATTGGTGAGGCAAGACTTCCCTTGGCTTAACCCATAGTGATTCTATCCCATTAAACCATGTTTGTCTACATGTTCTGTAATTTTATTCTTTATAATAGTTTCCAACTATTTTGCCTGGCATTGATGTTAGGCTTACCAGTCTGTAATTTTCTGGATCACCCCTGGAACCCTTTTTAATAATCAGTGTAACATTTGCCATCCTCCTCTTCAGGTACTACAGACAACCTTAAAGACAGGTTACATATTACTAACAGCAGATCAGCAATTTATGCTTGAGTTCTTTGAATTACTTTGGATGTATCTATGCCATCCAGTCCAGGTGATTTACTACTCTTTAATTTGTCAATTTGGCTCAGTATATCTTCCAGGTTCACCGAGAGTTCTTTCAACTCCTCGCATCATCACCCTTGAAAAGCATTTCCGGTATAGCAGATCTCTTACATCTTCTTCCGTAAAGACAGAAGCAAAGAATTCATTCAGTTTCTCCACTATGGCCTTGTCCTCCCCGAGTGCCCCCTTTGCTCCTTCATGTTCAACGGTCTCACAGTTTCCCATGCAGGCTTTCTGCTTCTGGTATACCTGAAAAAGTAGTTACTGTGAGTTCTAGCCTCTGCGGCAAATTTATCTTCATATTTTTTTAGCTTTCTTTATTAGGGGGTCTTTTACTAAAGTTAGCTCAAAATGGGCCCTGCTGCAGATAACTTGAGCTAATCTTTAGTAAAAGACCCCCTTAAAGCTTTGCATCTGACTTGCAGTTCTTATGTTGCTTATTTTCTTCGTTTGGGTCCTTTTTCCATTCTTTGAAGGACAATCTTTTGGCTTTAATAGCCTCTTTTACTTCACCTTTTAATCCTGCTGTCTGTCATTTCTCTTCTTTCCACGTGGAATGCTTCTGGGTCAGGGCTTCCAACATGGTATTTTTCAATAACATCCACGCATGATTTAGAGGGACATAATCGAACACGAACGCCTATCTCCATGGGTGTCTATCTCCGAGAACGGGTACGTGAAGGGGCGGGACAGACCGTATTTTCGAAAAAAAATGGGTGTCCATTTTTTTTTCGATAATACGGTTTGTGCCAGGCAAATGCGTCGGATTTGTGCGCATTTGAGCTGGCCGGTTTGTTTTTTGGCAATAATGGAAACCGAAAGCGCCCAGCTCAAAAACGAACAAATCCAAGGCATTTGGTCGTGGGAGGGGCCAGGATTCGTAGTGCACTGGTCCCCCTCACATTCCAGGACACCAACCGGGCACCCTAGGGCGCACTTGTAACAATTAAAAAAAAAAAAGTAAAATACTCTCAAGTCCATAGCTCCCTTCCTTTGGGTGCTGGGCCCCTCAAATCCCCCCCAAAACCCACTACCCACAACTCTACACCATTACCATAGCCCTTATGGCTGAAGGGGGGCACCTACATGTGGGTACAGTGGGTTTTGGGAGCGGTTTGGAGGGCTCCCATTTACCATCACAAGCGTAACAGGTAGGGGGGGATGGGCCTGGGTCCACCTGGGTGAAGTCCACTGCACCCACTAACAACTGCTCCAGGGACCTGCAGACTGTGATGGAGCTGGGTATGACATTTGAGGCTAGCATACAGGCTGAAAAAAAAAAAGTTTTTAAAGTTGTTTTTGTTGGGTGGAGGGGGTTAGTGACCACTGGGGGAGTCAGGGGTAGTCATCCCCGATTCCCTCCAGTGGTCATCTGGTTATTTAGGGCACTTTTTGGGACTTGTTCGTGAAAAAAAAGGGTCCAAAAAAAGTGACCCAAATTCGCGCTAAAAACGCCTTTCTTTTTGATATCGGTTGAGTGCGCC